>NC_060246.1:24810771-25113801 GCF_921293095.1 Ischnura elegans
ATTTTCATTGGAATTTGTTGTTGGATTTTCTTATACTCAACCAGCTAAAGAAGAATTCACTTCAAATGTCTACCAATAACTTGAATGGCCATAATTATATAGAACCACTTTGTCTTTTTTCTAATGACTACGTGTTCCTTCATTATTTTTCAGACTGAGGTAGATATTTTACCGCTTATGAGTGCTCTGCTAGTTATAATTGTGCTTCTTCCCATGATCCCCGCTCTAATTGGGCCATATCTGCAGGATATTTTTGACGTGTTTAGGTGAGTGAATACTCTGTCCAGTTGTATCATATGTATCTTAGTGTTATGTCAGCATTTTTCTTCTCTATGTTATGAAATTTTTATTTGTATGTAAACTAGGGGGAATAAGCTGCAATGTGCTGGTCATCTTCTATTGTGCTTATATTATCACTGCACTGATCTCAAAAGCCACCATCATCGCGTTACCTTAGGTGTGACAGGCTGTACCTAAAAGCACATGGCAATGAAGATGAATTGTCTTTTGGGCTTTCTAAGTTTGTTTTCATCTATGGAAAATGTTGTCCACCCTAAGAGCCTCTTGACAGTTCTCTATTGATCTTGTAACCATTCATAGACTGTCGTTGTTCAATTAAGAATCGTACTCCAAGAGTGAAGGTTTATCAGGTATAATTTTCAAAACTGTTTTTCCTCGGAATTTAATTTTTTTAAACTCTACTTGAGTTACTGTGCCAAAAACGGGAGAATTTGAATCAGAAAGCAGTGACGATGACACTGAGATTTCTGCAGTTAGAGCAGTAAAGGCAATGGTTGGATTCAGGATTTGTTTCTCTTACGTTCAAATTTGTGTTTGGGTCTCCCAAGCGGGAGGCTATTTTCCTTAGCAGTACGGCAGTAACCCTGAATTGGGGAAGAGGCAAAGGTCCCCTTCCTCCCAGCACTGCAAATCCAACATTTACCTTTATTTGACGAGTCACAGTCTTGTGCACAGTAGAACCTTCAGTGGGCAGATGACCGTTCTCCCCCCCCCCTCCCCTATAAAATCTTTGGGCACACCAGAGGTGTACCTCCCAGGTCCACATGGTCTGGGAGGATGGATATCCTTTGTGGTGCAGCCATCTAGGCACATGCCCATGCATATGCTATTATTTAGACATGTGTAATCCATTAGCAGTAGTTGAAGTTAGCATTGGTTAAAAGTTTGACATCATCCACCTAGTTTTGTAAGATGTTTGAGGCAAAAGGGAATTCGTATTGGTGCACCTACCTATATTACTCAGGTGTAAAAAATTCCATATTATTTCCTATGCTGGATGTACCTTTGAATTGTTTGAGTGACGTCTTTCCTGAACTGCCATATGTAGTTATCACTCCTTACTATTGATATAATTGTCTAATATTGTTTGCAGTGGAAGAAAATTGAAACTTTCTTAATGATGGAAATGCCTGTAGTGGAATCATACCAGAAAAATTCTCTTTTCAGCCAATGATTGTTGTACTCTTACTCGAGCTGTTACTCAGAAGAAACTGAAAAGGTTATCACATTGAATTTTAGAGTATTTAAAGGGCTGCAAAAGTGTTGAGGAAGAAACAAGCAATTCATAATGTTGTTCCCTCTGAGTTGTAGTGTTACCTGCAGATGGGCACGGCAATGAATGGATGGCGTGACCAGTTTTCAGCTGTGGTTCAAAGGCTTTTTCATCATTAAGAAAGGTTCTTTTGTCATTTTCTGCAAACATTGCAATGCGATCCGAGCAATCATGTAGAGCGATTACAATGGCGGCTATGAAAGTATCAACAGTTGTGGTGTGGGAGATGACTTGACCATTTATTAATATTTTCCTTGCTGACCTGGCAAACCAAACCGAAATTGCTACATGCCATTGATAAATAAATACATCCTCTTTTGTGGAATTAATTCCTAACTCGTTGGGATGCAGTGCAATTTTTGATGAGTTGTGAATTTTGACTGCTGTATTTTTGTTGGTAACTTTTCTGTCATAATTTTGATTTCCAATACTTTCGATTATCTAATACTTTAACAATTTAGCTTTGAATAATATCCAATGCCTCACGATGTTGCAAAATAGACGATTCTTTGTATGCAATTCATATTGCCCTAGATAAGCATCAAAAGCAGACATAAATTTTCTCTTCCAATCGATTATAGAACTATTTAAGTTCGGAATTAAGAACATATCAGAAACCAAAACTGAAAACCAAGAACTGAATCTAAGCCAGAACTGAAAAAATAGTGGAACCAATCTGTCTCTAATTTGGAGGCATGTGTTTGGGGTTTGGGCTGGTCTGACCTTGACTTGTTATTTTGAGAGCAGACCATAGGTGTGAGATCTGTGGGGAGAAATCGTCATGCTGCCAAAGAGACCTGTATGGCCAAGTGTAATATAAAATGGAGGAATTGGAATCTGATGAAATGTGGTCACACATGAAATACCATGATATGAGATTAAGATTAAAAGTTAAGATTTTCTTTGCGGACCTGCTATTTTGGAGCCTCAATAATTGCTTGATTGTAGCTTATGAGCCCCATCAGATGACAAATTTTTGAATAGCAATGCTTGCAAATGTTTAGCCATGATAATTTTTGTGGCTTCACCATTTCAAAAAATAATTTTGGAGTCTCACAGAATAGGGCTGTGAGAATTTAAAAAGATGCAAGTATCATTTTTCTGATTGATGTTCCCATTGACTCATCATGATGTTTATATTTTTTCCAAACTAGATTTGTTACTGCAAGAAAATTATCAGTTATGTAGTAGGTGTATAAAGAGGGCTGATAAATCAATGAATGTTTGAGATTAAAGTTGAGTGGTTAATGTTCCACGAGCTGATGAAATGTGTTCAAAGAATGATATTTAAAGACTTAATTATTTTATTATCGCTATTTTTTCTTCCCTGTTGTAAATGGAAACTAATACCATATAAGCATTTATAAAAGGCGCCTTAGGTACCCAGAAATTACTGCTGAAAGTGGAGGTGCACCTCTATGAATCCCTTATCTGTCTGACCTTATAAACAAGTCGTTAGAAGGGCAGAGTGACCTTGATTTCTGAGTAAGATGGCGAGGAGAAAGAATTATTCTTGTGCTTAAGGGGGTGGTAGTCAGGGGCGCAGCCAGGTATTAAGGCTGGGGGGGGGGAGGTTTAGGTACAACTAATACCGGGGTGTGTGGAGGTACGGAATACCCACCAGGATAAGCGGTAGGTGCGAGATTAATAAATTGAGTAATATTAAGATAAACGGTTCAAAATGGTGAGTTTTACGGCTTTCTGAGGGATATATTATTAATCCTTAAGGCTGGGACACAATCAACGCTAACGTGAGACGGGATGCGGGAGAACATGAGACGGGGAACGCCACCGTGCGGTCACAATTGACGTTCCCGTGGCCGGAAAGAAAATTGACTAATGCCCGCGCAGTGGTTTTGTTTGTGGTCTTCAGTCTTTTCGTTTGTGTGCAGGAAGAGTTTTGAAGATTGTTCGAAATCGACGAGGATAGTATGCACGTAAATTAAGTAATGGCTTACCTTAACTGACTTCTCTTCAGCTCACGTTGCACAACAACAACTGCTATATTCAGCAATGGGCGCCAACAATGCTGTATCGCTGTAAACAGATGGCTCCCATTTTCGGGCACTTCTGATTGGCTTTTCGTGTACGGGACACGGGAAGAGATGAAAGTTCGTGTTTACGTACTCTCCGTAAACGGTGGTTGTGTCCCTTCCATAAGCTTTCCTTTCCGCCATCTTTTTACCACTTCCCGTTAACGGCTCGCGTCTCACGTTAGCGTTCATTGTGTCCCGGCCTTTTACACTATTCTATCAGTAATATCAATCCAGTTAAGTAAAATGAATTCAATTAAAATATTTCTCTGAGCTCTGGGGGGGGGGGGGGTTTAACCCCCAAAACCCCCCCCCCTCGCTGCGCCACTGGTGGTAGTCACCTAAAAATTCTTGTTGGAAGTGAGAGTATTGAGTTAGATCAAAGTAATATATGTATTTATGAAATTTTGTGATTACATTACACACTTATCAACATTTTGTCAGAGATACAATTTAGCAAGTCTTTATTTCTTAAAATCGTTTTCATTTTAACCTTATCGCTGCTTATATTTTAGGTTTTATTGTTTCATTTGCATCTTGTTGATATATATAGTTATCAATATTTTTTTTTTAAATTTCATATTTCAGTGGAAGTTTGGGAGTAGGTTTTATAAATTTGTGCATCTTCTTTTTCAGTCGATTGGCGGCATGGAATACTAACAACCCAAACAAACTCCCTGAAGAACACCTTCTCCATTTGCAGCTTGGCTTATATGCTCTGTTTCACCGCTTGTATGGCATGTATCCATGCAACTTCCTAAGTTATTTAAGAGTCGAATATGGGGTTCGTGAAAATCTTGGCATATTCAGCCATACTATTAAGGTAAAGAGTTCTCATCTGGAGTATTTGACTGTTATTTTTGTTCCATTTTCTGGTTTTATCAGAAGTTCTCTTACAATACTTAACCCTCGAGCGAGCGCGCCTGATATTTTTACACAACCGGTCGTACTTGGTCCATGGTACATGCATTTATATGATAACACTCGATTTTTGTTAAAATTTATCTTAATTTGTGGAAATTAGTTCAAGTTTAGAGAGATCTGGACCTACGTCCTCTCGCCCCGATTAACTTCGAACGACTGCCCGTTCCAGGCGTCGTCCCGCCTATATACCCAGCCAGCAGCCTGCGAATGAGCCGCCGACTTGGCATAGGGAGGCAGGACGGTCCGGGACGGACAGTCGGCCGGGTTCAGAGTGGTAGGCACGTAGCACCAGGTCACCACATGTGACGCATTCTTTATTACCTTCAGATACAAAGTTCTTACATATAAATTATTAAATGCCAAGCCTTTACCCTTGTTCATTGTATGCATAGTTGCTGTATTGTCCGTATACACCTGAATCTTGGTTCCTACCGGTGTCACATTAATAGCATGGCACGCGGCCATAACAGCTGCTATGCACTCCGCTTTGTATATGGCGGTTTGTTTGGGTAAGACCCACACTTCACAAATGTCCATAGAAGGCACCACCCACGCTACTTGCCATGGCGTGGCATCACAGTAGACATCAACACATAAACTATAATTAACAAATTGCCTGGGTGCATGAAATATCTGTTCCTCCCAGAGCTCCCTCCACCACTTAAGGTAGCGTTGGGCCGCATCCTTGATTAGGAATAATGGCAAGTTCAATACATAAACAATCCACGAGAGGAAGCCCAGTGCCTTGGGCATATCCTTCTTTCTCAACCTAGTGATAACAGAGATTATATAATGAACCCTTTGTAAAGTTGATACAGTTAAACATAATTGCATTTTAACAGTGTCTATCTTGACACCTAAATATTTTATCCTGGTCTGTGGAAACAAGTTACATTTCTTTTCATTGAACATAATTCCTAAGTCCATGGTCATAAATTTCAAAACACTATCAATTAACACAATCTCCTACATTTATAGGTGATACATATACAGGTACACAGGTGGTACTCGGCCAGTCGCATGGCTTAATTTATATGCCTCGGGTGTCGGGTTCCTCTTCCCGGTCTAAAAAAATTTGCTTCAGTACTTTGTCCTTTAAAAAGTCATGCTATTCACTGTCAAAACGAATGTAATGTAAGAATACATGATATCGTTCAAGAAAAGCAAAGCACAAGGTACACGGCTGGTCACGTGGCATACTTTGTTCGCCACGGGTGTCGGTTCCTCTTGCTGATCTAAAAATAAATTAGCTAAAATACTTTGAGCTTTGAAAACTTGCACTATAGACAGTCAAAGTACATTGTGAGAGTACATGAGCCCATTCTAGACCAGAATGTATGTACAATGTTGAAATCCTTGGTTTTCGAAGATTGGCGTACTTAATATGCCAGCGAGCTCGCTCGAGGGTTAATGAATTTTTGATGTTTTATCACCAGTTGAAGCTAATCCTATTCCTTATCCTATTTTTGCTCGGGTGTTTTGTATTAATTTAGTCAATCTTAATTATTTTCTCAACCATTTTCAGCCTATGATTGATACAGTGAGGATGCATCCACAATTGGTCACTGCATCAAAGGATGCAGAGACAGCCACAAGCAGGTAATGTAAATCATTTGTTGACTTTTGCGTTGATGGTTTCAAAGGACATATATTGGTGGATATCCTGGCTGAGAAAAAGGCTTATGTGAACGTAGGAAATACTGTGATAAACTTGACGGGTGGCATGAAACCATGATGGAAAATTAGGTTTGTTCTAGTGTGTTGAAAATTTATAATGCTTACTTATATTGGTGAGATTAAGTGCAGATTTTCTTCATGGTGTGACAGATTGTTGGCCTAACATAAAAAAATCTCAAGTCATGGGTTGTTCTAAGAGTGCAAGCCATACAAAGGAACTCAAATATTTATATTTTTTGTGATCCTTGCCACCTAGTAGTTAATATGTAACTTTTCTTGAACAATATCCTAAAAGAATCATTGGAAGCGACTATTATGGGAGAGCAGTAGTGAATGGTTGAGCTAATTGTGTTAATGAGAGAGGTGAAATAAATTTAAGCTCAGTAAACAGAGCAGGGTGCTCACATGGTCAGCCTGCGCTTCCCAATGCAAATGAGAGAATTTAGGCGAATGTGTTATATCTTTTTTCCTGTTTTCCTGCTCAGTTTGTTCTGTTTTTAATATGCAAACCACCATTTTTGTTTCCTTAACCTATCAATAATGTAGGTTATTCTGTAGCTAGTATTGAGATTAGGAAAGAAATAAACTTTGGAAATAGCAAGCTAGCATAACTTGTAAGTAGTGGATGTAAATTTTTGGTAGTGAAAGTGTATTAATGGTGTGTGCACTTGACTAATTATGTCTGTTGTTTTCACATCCATTCATTGGCAAATAAATTTTCCATTCTGTTTTGAAGTTTTATTTCTCATTCTCCAGGTGGAAAAAAATGGAACATCATGACGTTATTGTTGAGTGTGGGAAATTAACTTTGGACTACATGGAGAAATCTAGGGAAGAAATTCCATTGCAAAGCCTGACATCATTCAGATCCAGGAGTAATTTAGAATACTCCACCGGTGAGTGTATGTATTTCCCTACAGTATAACTCTAATTTTTAAAATAGAGTACTTCATATAAAGCTATTTTGTTATGGTCAGTTGATCATTGCCATAATCCTGTGATTTCTAGAACCCAAATTCAGACTTGTTGTGTCCTAATTTAGATTATGTTATTCCTCATGCCATTTTAGACTCTTCGCAAGAAAATTCCTATGTAATTGGTGAGTTTTTCAAGAGCTCTGTGCATCAGCTTCAACTTTATGTAGACTGGTACATTAGTATTCGAGTATAACTGGGGACCATACAGACTAAATACTCAATCTCTTTCAAATAAAGTTTATAACCTCAGTTATTATGTGTTATATGACCTGATGGAATGATACAAGTATGTTCAATTGTAATTCTCATCTAGTTCCAAAAATTTTTATAAGAAAGAATATTCAAGAAACTTTTTGACTTGAAAATTTCACATATTTTGCTCAACCATGGTGGTCATTATTGGAGGAAGTGTTTTGATCAGTCGCCCTCATACTTGGAGGAGAGCTGTTGGATGAATCATTGTGAATTGAAAACAATGAAGACTTGTAATTGATGAAAGGTTGTCAGTTCACTGAGTCATTTTTTTTGTTATAGGGCCGGATTCACCTCACCAACAGCTGAAGTCCAATCAGCTGATGAGTTCCTCCTCATTGTACAGTCAGCTTCTAAGTGATAGCGATTTCTGGAGTCCAAGTGTGACGTATGGAGTGGTCACTCCTCCCCCTGCAGACTCAACGACGACATCCATCCATTCAACCACGGCATCGATTCACTCAACCACCACTTCCATTCCGCAAACCCCAAACTCACTGGTATGTATTCAGTTTGCTTCTTCATGAATGTTGCGTGTGTCTCTGTCTGTTTCATACTTTTGAATGTTCACAGTATTGAGATAAGATGCTAGAGGTGGGATTAATTTTTTTTATTAAGAATTACGGGATCATGTCACCACTTCATCATGAAGGAACCTCCCCACCCGAAGCAGCTGTTGAAGCCACTCCAGAAACCACACCAATAAAGGTATTTATAAGTTGCGTTGGGTTGTTCTTGTTGCAGTTTTGTTCTTTTACATTTTTTTGTGTTGAACCCATGTGAACGTACAAATGTGTTGTCTTTCGTTTCTGTAAATGGTCTTAGTTATGAAATCTATATTTGTGAAGAGGAGATCTACTTCGATGCAATGCCTATGATGAAGGTTTGAAATTAAATTGAATGGCATTGCAGGCAGTTGCATAATTCAAGAATATATTGGGCAACTGCTCCTGTGATGACAATGTGATCATAGGGAGCAGTGGGTAATTCAAATTAACTTACGATCATGCTAATGCCTTAGTTAATGGATTTGTTGGATGATGGACAGAGTGGCCAATTTATAAGTTATGGTTCACTCATCTATTTATCAACTGTACGAAAATTATTTTGTTGAATAAAGATTTTTCTTTCTTTTGAGCTTATCGAGCATCTCTGACAAATTGATAATCTTTCCTTCATGTGACCAGTGCTTGCTTGCTTGCAGCCTAAAGGGCTTGTTTTCCTATTTGCTAGATAAAGCATGTTACCAATACATTCAGTAGTACTGTCTAAAAACTCCTCAATGCAAGCTATCATTCAATAGTGTAGTTAAACATGGAATTCTGTGGATAAAAGTATCTATAGCACGCTTAGATATGATCCATTTTGATTTTTGAAGGCATTATGCAATTATTTTACCTGTGTAGCCTTGAAATTTTTTCGTGCATCGATTTAGTAATTTTATGTCTTGGCTCATAACGTAGGTTTGGAAATGTGGTTCCCTTGTGCATCAATGTATGTAAATTTCCCTCAGTTAACTTTTCATTTTCCTCTGCTTCTCATCAGGATGTTAGGCCCACAACGGTGAGGCCTCTAATGAACTCAGGTGTGGCTCGGGCTCTGAATTCCATTGGAAAATGGCCGCAGCCACCTTCAGGTGGGGGAACTCCTTCCCACTCTCAACCGTCATCCCCGATGAAAAAGGAGCTCTCACCCTTCCGATTCCCAGATGGTGCAGCTGGCGGGAGTGGTGGTAACAACAATGCACTTACAATGGTGGACCGCAGGGATTCCCTCTTCTCGCAGAAGATGCTGAAGGTGAGGCTGGAGCAGATCGAGGCCTCGTCGGTGGGTCTCCAAGGCAGCAGCCAGTCCTCAGCTCCTCCCTTGCAGCATGGCACCTCAAGTGTTGTGGGTGGTGTCGATGGCAGCTCATCAGTTTCTAGCGTCCCAGGCGAGGGAAAGTCTGTGTCAGCTCCCTTTTCCCCAGAAGGTCAACAACAGCTCATTTCTACCAAGTTGGCGCAGCCAGTTCCTGTACCGTTCAGCAGTCAGCCGGTCAAATCACAGCGACAGAGTCCTCCTCATGTGTTGCCTCTGGAGAGCACAGCCTTGCAAAAGAGCGAATTGGTGAGCCCAGTGAGCAAGGACCCTTCAGGATCGTTGAATGCAGCCGTGGCTGGGTCACATGTCTCTCCCGATGAGGGAGGCATGGCCAAGAGGAAAGAAGGAATGGAGAGGAATGGACTGCAGAATGACAGTGGAGCCATTCCTGAAATAAATGCGAGTCAAGAAGATCAAGTTTTGGAGATAGTGAAGGAAGGAGACCAATTGAGCATAGACACTAATGTCTTTGGCAAGGTGAGTTTTAGAGGATTAGACTCATTCTTTGGATTACGCTGTATTTCTCATCTTCATTTTTTTATAGACGGCCATGCAGTCTTGAGATTCTTGGCACTTTTTTTTTCTGTAAGAATGTTTTTTTTTTTTTTTGTGGAAAAATTTTAGTTGCATGTTTGAATTCTTTTTCTATAGTTTTACTTACTGTAGTGAATCAGGTAACGTTGTGACCATTTTTCTGGAAAACCTGGAAAGTCTTGGAATGATAGAGAATACAAATATGGTGTCACCTCAGCTAAGTTTGGGGACATGTACCATGTAAAAATACTACTAAATAGAAAGCGTGACAAAGTTTGACTGAAACAGTATTGCAAAATTGATGATAGGGAATCATTTATTACTTCGAGTACTCACTGTGAAAAATAATGGAATGCAAAGGGCTTGCTTGCTTGGCTGTTTAGTGCAGTAAGTGTAACAGTAAGCAGTGATATCCCACGCTTCCTACAGTTATTTTCTCTCGTGGCAATTTTGCAACATTGAGTACATTACTGTTGTGCTGCATTGCAGCTGGGTGTTTGGCCTTCTATTTCTTTGATGCTTACTATGCAAGGCGAAGTACCCGTTGAACATTATTGTTTAATTACTCATTAATGAAAATTTCAATTTAAATGTCAGTGGGTGGAAATATTTAGGAAAATGATCACTCGTTCGCATAAATAAATCGGTATGTATGCTCTCGTATGGAACTAAATGGCCACTACTAATGGTTAACGTGAAAATTACAGAATATTAAAGGTGTAAAAGAAAAAAAATAAGCGTGAAACATTTATTGCTGAAAATGTGATTCCATGTACCTAATCGCGGCTGCATTAATGGTCTGTAGTTGTCTCGTTACAATTTGCAGAGGTAGTTAGGCCGTCTCAGGGGTGTCTCCTTGGTATGATAAGTGGAGGTTTTATGAGATAAAGAGGTTCACTATATAGAGGTTTGCCTATAAATTTACATGCAAATCTGATGGGACCGTAGGGGTGGTATGAAGTATGGAAGTTTATGATGTAAAGAGGTTCACTACATAGAGGTTTTACTGTATTAAACTATTTAGCTCATCCGTTCTTGTAATGGATTCAAAACTAGCTAAAATTTCCCTGGTGCCTAATCCAATGTCTTGAATGGAGCTGAGGAAATGTGAATTGTTGAGGTAAAATTTCACCTTTTCCACCTCTGGTGCAGTATAGCGGCTATGTATGTAGTTAATTTATTTGTTGGTGTTTATTGCACTCATTGGTCTCAGGGGCACTTCTTCTTTATGTACCGTATAAGCACGTGTAAGAGGTGCACCTTTTTTCCCAGAAGTTGCAGCCGAAAATGAGGGTGCGCCTCTTACACAAACTTCTTATATTCCCCCCCTCCCCTTTGCCGGTCGCAAGTCCAAGGGGAACTGAGTGGCCTTGGTTTTCAGCGTGAGTCAGTCATCTGAAACCCTAGGTCAAAAACAAGCGGCAGGCAGGGGAGTTTCTCCCTTAGTGACGTATTTTTGAAATGCTCCTGTTTGCTTTTTTGTAAGCATCGCGCCGTCACGTCGGTACCCAAGTGGTGAACATCGAAAAGATCGCGCGGGGTTTTTCGCTCCGGAGGGCGCGCTAAATTTACTGCCACGAGTGGGCATCCCGCGGCATTTATACTGCATGTAGTATTCGCTTATCAAACGTAGAGAAACGCGTAGTTTTGAAGGACATACCTGGTTAATAGTCAATATCTGCCTTGCCAAGTAATTTCCAATACGCCGAGGACCTGATTTTTCAAAAATCATCTTCGGACGCTAATATGAGGATTATTGCAACTGAAAATTATATTGGTGTCAAAACCTGCGCTTTAAAATATTCGAACGAGTGTGTTGATTGTTGGACTAAATTGTGGATAAAAGAAACCAGAAATGCTTATAAGTGAAGAGCGCGGAGGGATACGTCGAGGGGAAGGAGCTCGCTCCCTCCCCTCCGTATTTCAAGTAACGAGGCTATGAGCGAAGGAGCAAGGGAAAAACTTGTCCGATCTTGCATGTGATGTCGTTGCCTTCAAAGCGAAGGGGCGAAGGCGCAGCAATGTGATACACGCAGTTTGCGTTGCCTGAAGTTTCCAGTCCGTCTCGTCTTGTTTGAATGCGCTTATGCTACGCTTGTTTCTTCCGAAATTGTGCTGTTTGGACTATTTTGAATATTAGTAGCCTTGTTGTAACTATAAATCTTTGTGTCAAACAATTAGAGCTTAAAAAACTTAAATGATGTCAGATATATGTCGCGTTAGGTCTCTTTCTTTTTAGAACCTCGTGCGTGTCATACAATTATTGAAAGCTGTCGAGATATCTTCGGGCTCAGTAGATGACTCACCTAGCATTTGGCCTCCAGAAACTGGGAGATCGATCAAGGTCAGTTGCTTAGACGGGGTAGGGATGAAACACGTTTCCATTGTTCCCCTGTAACTTGATATTTTCCTCGGAAAGGAAAATAACGGCAGAGGCATTGGCTAATGGAGGGCCGAGTGTGGCTCCGCTAAATCTACGACGTGGTTATTATCCTACGGTGCTGAGATTGCCCCGATTGTTGTCCAAGCTCTTTGGAAGGTTCATGCTATGTGCCTTTTGTGTTTTGCCTTTTCCACGTCTGCAATTCTATTGCAATACTCCTGCGAGAGCATTTAAACAAAATTGTTCGTGAATAGGACAAGCATCGTAGAGCAACGGCGTATGTGAAGGGAGGATCGGAACTTTTTCTACTCCCTCTTATGCCGCTATTACCGCCGCAGTTACCAAAATGTCCTCTTTCAATCAGTATTGAAAGAGGAAATTTCGATAACTGTCGAAATTCCAGGCATACGTCTGCAACACCGCGCGATAGTATTAAAAAAATGCCGAAAAAATTTTTTCTTCATAGCTTCGATGCTCAAAATAGGGGTGCGCCTCTTACACGTGTGCGCCTCTTACACACGCTTATACGGTATTTTGGGTAGTCCATGTGTGTGTGGCATCTTCGAATCTTGAGGCATGATGAGTTTCTTTATTTGATGATGGTGAATATGCTTCTTGATTAACTCAGTAGCTCTTCTCATGTTGCCACTCCCCAGCTATTGGTTTGCCTGTGTTTGTTCATACTAGCAGTGAGTTAGTGCAGAGATATTTAGATCAATCCCAAGCCATTTCAAAATTGGTACTTACCTATATCTTTCTGGTGTTTGATGCTTGTCATAAAGTTCATCAAATATTGCTGGCATTTTCACCTATTTAAGTCACAATTTATCTGCTGAAATTAAATTTTTTATTGTATTTACTTCATTATTTAAGGTCAATTTTTCTAAATTACATTACATCTAACGTAAAGATGTTTAATTTTATCAAAACTATCTCATCAAAAATTCAGAAATATTTTTAAAGTAGTCTGGGACTTAAATGTTAGTATATGAGTAGCTTCCCTTATTAACTTGAGTTATTAATGTCTATAATTTTTTTCTGAATGCCATAGGAATCTCTTCATGCAAGGCACTATGACAGTGTTTTACGTGAATTTCATCATCACGCCCCGCCGAGCCAAAAACTTCATGCCTCTGAGCATGAAGTTTTTGGCTTGGAAGATGAAGAGTGTCAATTGAATGCCGGTTCTCCATGCTCGGCGGGTGGCTTGCATATGCCCAACAGTGCATCTATGATGGATTTTGCAAGACGCGTATCCCAAATTCACTATGGTAGCCACTGCGGTGAACTTTTCTCACTACCACCCTCTGGAATAGGCAGTAGACGTGAGTCAAGGGAAGTTCAGTCGGATGAGGATGTGATGGGGCTCTCTGTTCCGGTGGTTGAGTGTCCGTCGCGGGTCAAGAGAGCCAATTCTTGCCCTGACTTTGAGAAGGGTCCCACCGCAATCTTGGGGGAGGTGGCGGCAACAGCCCTCAAGGAAGAAGAGGAGGGGGAGGATGGAAAGGATTCTGCACAGGAGAAGGGGAGTGGGGGGGAAGGTGGTTTAAATGCGAGTGATGGCAAAGCTTCTGCTAGTGACGTGATTTCTTGGGCTGCGGCAGAACATGGAGGTGAGAAAGATATCAGTAGATCTTCGACTGTGGATGCAGCCAGCTCAGTAGGGGGTGATGCTGGCGTTGGAGGGGGTGAGCACAAGGCTAAGGGGACTCAAACGGTGGAAGTGAACTACTTCCCTCATCCTTACGAGCATCTTTTCATGGGCCTCTTCCCCCAAGTGGTTCAGTCGGAAATGGATGGAGACAGCCGTGGAATGATAGATACTCCCTCATCAGTCCAAACAATCAAGCATTTTCATCATCCCTATGCCCTCTTGGACAAATACATGGAGACTTTAGCCAATTCCCTGTTGCAGGAAGAAAGAGAGGTGCAAAAGATCAAGCACTTAGGTAAGTTATCATTTTGGTTCCCATTAAAACCTCCGATTTATGAACCTGTACTTCACACAGTGACAGTGAGATGTGAACTAATTTGCATTCTGTGGGACTTGAATCTTGAATCTTTCATTGCACTTTAATGAATGAATTTTGTTGCTATGATAATGAAATTAATTATAATCCATTTGATGGCCTGCCAATGTGAGTACTGAAATCTTCGTGCCATTGAAAGTTAAAAATGAATTTTTCTCTTTCCTCTAACGAAGAACATTTGTTCAACCCTCAATGTAGAAAGTCATATTTTTTCATGTAAGAATATGGCAGCTGTGAGGTAAATTCTGTCACTTAGTTTGATTTTTAATGGTAAAGACATACACACAAGAAAAATATGCAGGGGACGGGCCAAATTCCTACAGATGATTTCCTCAGAGACGAATTGAAATATTTTTCCTTTTCAGAACAAAAGCCACTCATGCCTTATTAACAAAAATAATGCATTCATTTTCAAGATTGATTTGCTTGTACAAGTCCTCATGGCATTGATAAATTACATTTTTTAACTTTTCATTTATTGATTAAGAGATGATTTATTGATAAAGCTCGTCATCTACTGCAATCCTGGAGCAGACATTCAATGAAACTTGAAAAATTCCTTGTCAGCATGTAAAGAAAATAAATTACGTTTTGTGAAAGGAATTCTAATGGAAATTATTAGCCTTTTGTATCCTTGCATTGAAATATGACAATCCTAGAATTTTTGCATCCAATTTTATTTTTTTGTGAGTGAAACTCTTGTACGAATTATCTGTCCACAAATAATCACAAGTTTACGGCAATTATGGGACCAATTCTTCTTAGGAATACAGATCACACTTTGTCTTACATGTGCCGAGTAATTATTATTTCTGTGTATTGGTGTGAGAATAACTGTTTTGAAATTTTGGAAAATCAGGCTTAAAACTGTTTAAGCTTATACTTATGAGGATATGGACCCAAGGATTATAAAAAATAATTTCAGTCCCCAGCTCAAGATAGTTCCATGATTGCTGGTCATCTGTTAGTCACCTGTGCTCTATGGACTTTGATGCCTTGTGAGCTTTTCAAAATATGTATCAACATTAATTGGTAAAATCTTGTGAATTTCATGAGAGAATGTGATAAAATCATCCAAGAAAATATTTTGTGCCCTTAAAGCAAAATTGACTTCAATTTGGAAATAATATCTTAAGTAATGAATGATTACCCTTATTATTTCTCAGTGAAGCTATTTTGGGTGTACATATATTTAAATGCTATTCTTATGTATTATTACCATTATTTTTTTCAATTTTTTCATTATTGTAGCCATTGAAAATGAAAACAGAATTTTAAAAGAGCAGTTAATGCTGTGGCATATCAGATTTCAATTTGAGAGACTTTGCAGAGATGTCCATGGGGAAAGAAACCGAAGACTGTTTGGAAAGTCAAGGACCAATCGCGCTTTAGAAGAGCATAACAATGCCTTGGTGAGAATGCTCATCAAACGCTTTGTTTGAAGTACCTATTGTCCTTGTGTGGCATTGGTTTTGATAATTAATTATTTTTGCAGCGTGACCAATTATCTTTGCTTCAAAAAGACTTGGAGAATGTGTACAATGAACGGGAGAATTACAGAAAAGAGTTCAAAGAAAAGGAAAGCCAGTTGCAGAAAGTTATTGACTATGAGCACCAAAAGGTATTCTAACATATTCAATTGATTGTGGTCATATCATATTATCTTTGATTGCAAATCCAGGTTGTTATCAAAGATAAATTTTTACATCCATTTCAAAGTTTTTATTGCTTGTGAATATTGCTTTGGTCTTGGAGCTATTGGTTGGTGTTTGATATTGAAATGTGGAAGTGCACGAAACGAATGTAATCATATTGGGGCTGTATAAAAAATATTGTCTATTTTTTAAGTGCCTGGAGGGGACACGTTCCCCCACCTCCCCTAAATCTGCCTATGGATGTAGGTTACGGCGGATCGGAAAAATCGATTTTTTTCAAATCCATCTGGCCCAATGAAAAGAAGTTGTGGGACCGATCAAAAATAAGGCCTGAAAATGTTTAGACCTCTAGGTGAACCCCTGACCCTCGCTCAAATGCAATTTAGGGGGGGAAGGTCAAAATTGATGGCCAGATGGATTTGAAAATAATCGATTTTTCCGATACGCCCTAATGTAGGTGTATGAATGAGTTGCCTCCCTTACAGAACCCCACTGATACATGACCTTGTGGTAGACATAGCATCAGGTATTGAGAGCATTGGCAAGTACAAAAATCAGTCCATTAGATTCTCTTGCCCACTCCAAATTTAGAAAAACAAATCTATATGCATACATTTTTGGTGTAGAAAGCCTTTGGATGGATGATTTTACAAAGTTTGAAACTAAAAAATTGCTGTTACTGAGAATCCAAAAAAGGAAAAACCACTGTTGTCAAGGATAAGAATGGTCATATAGAACAAACCAAGGCACACATTTGTGCGTCTTGGTGGTGGTGAGGTACAGTCCTCATTTGCTAAACTGAAGGTCGCGCGTTCGAGTCCTGTGCCTGCTAAGGTTGCCCCTATCCAGGGCATAGATGTTTGTCATTGTCCATTGTTGTAGCCCCCAATGTAAAGGCTTAATAGTTCTGTTTTCAGGGTGAGGAATATAAATAAATAAGAACACAATTGTCTATGTCAAAATTAATGGGAAACTGGCAAAGAAAGTGATGAATGGCAAAAATGTCTGTACTTCTAATTTGTAAAAACATAATTAAAGGTAAAAAGTTATTAGCTTCGAAAACTGAGGAACCTGTGATCCCGAAACTTAATACGTTGCCAAAAATTTATGAACTGGGAAACAAGATGTGGCGTAACTATGGGGGGGTGAGGGAATGTGTCCTCTCCCCCCTCCACCCCTGAAAGCCTCAGAGAAATAAAAAAAATATTTAAAAATCTTGTCTGGATTTGATATATAATAACTGCATCTGCTTAAAGTTGAATTTTAGTGCCAAAATGATGTGAAATGCATTTTCAGGCATGTTATTTATCAAAATTTTTCCTGAACTCACCGTTTCCTGGGGGATAGCCCCCACTAACCCCCCTCATCCCACCCCAAAACATATTCCTATTTACGCCAATGGATGGGACTAATAGTTTCAAGTATCACTACTCTGACATTTAAGGTGGCCAAGTACTCACTAAGGAATACTAAAGCCTGAGGAACAAAAGAAATGCACTGCATAAAAAACACAAAACTGCTGAGGTATTAATTCCTATATTAATTTACTTTAGGAGATAGCCTTCTAAATTTAATTTCAGCTGATTGGCAGGTACAGGTGGAGTGCATTGGGGCATGGGAGTTAAAGCTACCATAACGCCCTTAATCCATTAGCTGCTCTGACTTGCAATACTTTCAAGTTAGACTCATGATGTAAAGTGTTGGTTCAGCTCAAGATACCAGCTCACCTTAATTGCTGTGGGAAATGGAAACTTTTTAATTTTAGTTATGGTTACATTTTCTTTCTATAATATAAAATATGTAAAATGCTTTAAATCCTGAATGATGCTTGACAAACTATCATAACTTTAACATGCTGAATAATTTTGGTATGAATCTCTCAGTTTTTTGTCTTGAAAAATGGATTAATTGGTTTTCGGTAGTTATTATGAATTATACTGTATGAATGTTTTTTTTTCTATTTTAGTGCCATTCTCTGCAAAATGAGAACAAATTACTACGGGTGAAGAATGAAGAGCTTGAGCAAGACTTGAAGCAAGAAAGGGAAAGCAAGGAAGCTGTAATTAAGGTATGACATTACTTCAGCGTAAAACTATTTTCCCGCTACTCTAAACTTTAATACTTGATTTTGTGTGTTTTAAATTTTCTTAGCATAGTAAACTTGTGCAGAGGGCAGTTATTTATCCCAGCATAAATTTTCCGTGTATTAATATTTTGTGATATTTGTAAATCAGCAGAGTAATTCTGCTTTTACATGTTTTGTTTTGCTTAATTAAGAACTCTAAGATAAAGGTCTTTGGTTTGATTATCTGGTTTTTCAAATTATTATTTATACCCCCTGATCCTCATCTTTAGACACAGTAATCAGGGTGTTACAATTTTTGGTTTTTTCCCGGCAAACGATTGAAGTAAAGTTTTATCGGGTTTTGCACTGGTGTCATGTCCTCTATGTCTCCTTCCAACGTTTCGATGAGCAACTCGCCCATCGTCACCGTCATCATGAATTAATCAATCATTGGATTCCTGAATCCCTGATGACGATGGGCGAGTTGCTCATTGAAACATTGCAGGGTTCCCACTCAACCGTGAATAAGCCGTGAATTCCGTCCACCGTGAAAAAACCTGGAAATAGCCGTGAAATTCATCATAAAACCTCTCAAACTTGATTGTAGATCTACGATTGACGGAGCAAAAGAAAAATCGATACGTCAATCATATTTCAAGGTCAGTCACACGCAGGCACTGTCCACGGATTCATCTGCACACGTATATTCGAAGTGCGATTATTGGTCCTTGTGCCATGACGACACACAGACCTTAAGGCTGTGATCTGGAGACCGTGAACCAAAGTGATCATTAACCCTGGCAAGAAATCAAACGCCTGTTCCCTTCCCTGTCACCCTCCATTTTCCCACACACAACCTTTAGCCGGCTCTAAATTTTGCTAGCGATAGGCAACGTCATAAGAGCACTTTCATTGCTACGTTTGCATTCCTGGTGTTTATCGCGTTAGCTATATTTTAAGTTAACTTGCGGCCAGTGATTGTAATGTGATCAATAATTCTTCCTAAAATGGCTTATCAACAGACAGTGAATTTGACGCAATTTAGACTGTGGCAACCTGGAAAAGCCCGTTGATTTTATAATTTAGTTAGCGTTGGAACCCTGCGTTGGAAGGAGACATGGAGGACCCGATCTGGTGCGAAACCTGAGAAAACTTTACTTCCTAGCAATCAGGGGTTCACAATATGAATTTGTAAATCTATCCCGAAAAAGCGCAGTCACTTCAGATTGTTCTTAGTAGTTTGTGAGCTGCATATCTACATGGATCTGCATCTACTTACTGCTATGCAAGCTGCCTCAGTGGGCGTGTGGCAGGGGGTGAATGTGACACTATGAGGAAGGCCTTTGCGCTGTAATGGTTGGTGAAATATATTTCAGGAGCTTCAAAATGTGGAATCCAGTTTATTTGCTGTGAGAGTGGAGCTTCGTCAGGTGCTGGAGAAAGCAAGTGCTGGTGAACAGCTCCGTGGGGAATTGGAACATCTTCAGAAAGAAATGGTGCTAATGGGAGAACTGCAGCAGCGATATCGAGACAGTTTCTCTCAGCAAGCTCTTCAAAAGCGAGGAACTGAGGAGCTGTCAATGATATTGGATACGCTTAATGAAGAAAGTAAAAGTAAGTTAATTCTTCTGCTTTTTTGTGTAGATATGAGGACTTTTTTCATTGATAGGGCAAATTTGAGCCCTTTTTATTGGCAGAAAAATTCTGTATAATTTTTTACTTTTTTTATACTCTACCTATACTAAAAATCACTTGATATGGTGCTATCGTTACCATAAGCTGAACGTGTAATGAATTTTTTCCACTTTGTATGTTTATTAAAAAAGTTTATACATATTATGTTAGCACCCTATGATTTACCAAATTATCCAATAAAGATAGGAAATAATTCTGATACTTTTAATAATGAAGTGTAATGCAAAACTGTATTCACTTAAATCTAAGACAAGCATGATTCTAAGATGACCTCCTTTATTTGGAACTTCAGCAGGGAAAAAATTTAACTTTAAAAAATAATAACCGTATATCTCTCTATATAATCCCCACTGTTTTTCCCTAAATTTCCCGAAGATAGGTACTATGCATTGGCTACCTTAAATAATTAAATATTAAAGGAGGCCATGTCTATATTGAGTGAAAGTATTCGAGTGACTAATTTGGTAACCAGAACAGAGGCACCTACCAAATCTTTGCCTGTGGCCAAAAAGTTTTTTTTCCAAACGTAAACGTAAAACTAAATTATTGTAATTATGGTGCTGCTACTTTAAATGTCGGTTTTTCATTGAAAAGCCATCTGGCGGTGTACTGGGGTACCCATAATTCAGATTATGTAACATGCAAATTAAAGGTGAGAATTTGTATGCAAATGTAATTTTAGCCCTTTTTCTGCAGGAGTTCGGAGGGAAAAAAAGCTCATCTTAGGTTCATGCAAAACTGTATTGTGAATGAATTCAATTTATGGATGCATTTACCATTTAGGCAGTAATTCATTGTTTCAGTATTGTCTGAAGGTCAGTTCCAAAAGTCATGGTGTAAAGCTGCTATGCTCTTGGTTGACTGGCATGTGTTTCTTGCAAGCTGTGAAGAGAATTATAAAATATGAATAAATGATATGCTTCCCCTGCTATATACAATGGCTCGAGCATATCTCTAACTATTGCTGTTATATTTAAATAAATATGTATGCATAAATTTAAAGATTTTTTTTTTGGTATAGTCTTGTTAGGCTATTCAAAAATAGCCATTTTTTATACTTCTAGTAAATATTTCAGAATTTTAAGCCCTTTTTCATGATTTGGAAAAAAGTCAAATTTTTCATAGTTCTCCAACTTTAATTCCTTTGCTTCTAAAGTCAGTTCTTAAAGTTTCTCTAATAAATTTCATGTGTGTGCAGCGAAGTTGATACATTTAAGTTATCATGAGAATTTTATATGCTGGATCCTTGTCAGATATGTGTCACACATATCTTCAAAAATTGAATAAAGCATTATATTATTTAATAATATAATATATATATAGTTGTATATTTATATATATTGTGATTGTAATATATTTTCAATCAATCTTATGGTTGTATTTTAGACATGCATCAGCTCATGGATTCGAAGACAGCAAGTTTGAATGCAGCCAAGTCACGTGTGACAGAACTGGAAGGTATTGTCACAAGACGAGATATGCTCATAGCAGATCAAAAGAGGCTTTTAAAGTGTGCCAAAGAGGAGTATCAGGAGCAATTGGAGGTACATTTTATTGTAAATTACCTTCTATGGTTAAATAATGCTGTGCATATGTCAGTCTAAAGACGCCTTTAAATTTTAGTTTTAAAAGACTTTGGTTTAAATTTTTTTTTTTTTGCCCTGAAGGCAAGACAATGGGAGACTTCAGCTAACGCCGATCATTTCATGTAGGGGCCAGGACACAAGATCCTCCTGAGTGAGGCCAAAGCCATTGCAAGAACATCTGCATATTATCCATGGTTAATTAGAGAGGCAGCAGGAATTTCTAAATGGGCTATAAATTTTAATAGGGATGATGGATATAATTTAAGTCATCTGTGGAAGAGATACCTTTCAAAAAATTGAATAACAATATTCCAATACTCATCTCCCGTTTTTATCGTTGACATTTTAGAAATTGGGTTTTTTATTTATTTTTTAAACCCATGATAACAATGGACCAGTTTTCCAACAGTACGAGAGAAAAATGTTTACATCTTCAGTCGCCTGACGACGTTCCCATCAGGAGGAACGAAAGGTCAAGTTCAATATTAACCCTTAGGTGCACACGCCTGCAAGTTTAGCGCCAGTGCACGCTAGCGGCATTTTTGCCGCACTATTACATTTTTGATTTTCCCAAGTATAAATTCAAATTTGAGGGTATTTTAACGTATTTGGGTAACTTCTTATAAATAAAAGCACTTAAAATATTTTTCCCATTCATTTATAAACAAAAATATCACATAATTACATATATGCAAATTTCTTGAAAAACTCCACTGCATAATACATTATAATAAACGTGCATCACTTATTTTTCGGTCACTAGTTAAGTGTATGTAATGCATTTTTACATAAATGTAATGCATATTTGAGTATGAAGACGAAATTTTTAAATTACGGCATGTAGTTTGAGGTTGACATAAATTATACAAATAATAATAGTAAAGAAATGATGATGCAAATGCCTACAAAAAATATAATAAAAACGAGACAACATATTAACATAGTATTGCAAAAAGGATTATGCTTCCAAGTTTCCACGGTAACGACAGTTTATCAGTAGTTCCTTAGTATCGTGTGAACGCCATCTAGCGGCAAATCACCCGAAGTTACGTCGTTCTCACTTTGTAAGATTCTAACGCAATATTTGGTGGTCACAGTGACGCAAACATATGTTCTTCGTGGAGGTAAAAGTACAGAAATAGAATAACAAAGTGTACCACAAGTGATCCATTCACAGTAAACGCGCTATTTCGAATTTTTGAAAAATGCTGCAAAATCCCCGCTTAGCGTGCACCTAAGGGTTAAGCACGCAGACATACACCCAAAAATGGAATGTAATAGTTGACGCCTTTAAATGTTGATTTTATTGAAGTTAAGTGTTCTCATTGGAAAATGTATTTCATGAGCTCTCCAGAGGGAAGTATTTTAAGGTCACATCAACTTCTCAAACTCCTCCTGGAGTGAAAATTTTTATTTAGGGTGTTTTCCCTGAATGGAGAGGGAAACTCATTTGGTGGTTTCTTCTTATACTGAAAGCTCTATTGTACCTTTAGTCTTAGAGTTCTGTAGAGTGATCATAGCAGTCATTCACTAAAGAAATGGGTTGAAATTTCACCTTTAGGGTGAAGTTACATGACAGGTTATACGAAGTGGATCCCTAAATTCATTGATAGAGTCGGCAGGATATCGTACTTGAAAACTTAAATTTTTGATGCATTGATATTCCTTACATATCATAGTACAGTAAAACCTCTATGTAGTGAACCTCTTTACATCATAAACCTCCATACTTCATGCCACCCCTACGGTCCCGTCAGATTTACATGTAAATTTATAGGCAAACCTCTTTGTAGTGAACCTCTTTAACTCGTAAAATCTCCAATTACAATACCAAGGAGACACCCCCGAGACAGCCTAACTACCTCCGCAAATCGTACCGAAATTACTGGAGACCTTTATGCAGCCACAATTACGTACATGGAATGACATTTTCAGCGATAAATGTTTCACCCTTATTTTTTTCTTATACACCTTTAATATGCCGTAATTTTCACGTTAATCATTAGTTGTGGCCATTTTGTTCCATATGAGAGCATACCTAACAGTAAGTAAGAAAAAAGGTATCCAACTATCCTAATCATTTTAAGTGACTTGAATTAAGAGAGATCACATCGTTTCCTCTCGAATCGTAGTAAAAGTCACACGATAGTGCTCGCTTTCTGATAAAAATAAATAGTAAAAATATGTTTACTAATGCATGCATGTTTGTTTAAACACATAAATGTAACGATTTAAAAGACATTAGTGCCTTTCATTTCCAAAGGACATGAAAAATGGTGCCTATCACTGAAACCTCTATAGTGAACCTCCATACATCAAATTGCCCAAATTTTGGTCCCCTTCATTACGATGTAAAGAGGTTTTACTGTACCAATGCAGAAAAACTTATCTACCAGTGATTAAATACATGATTTCATATTTATTCATTTTGGAGGATTTAAATATGTAGTAAAGATTTAAAACAGCGTATGAAGTTAGATACAATTTTCTTGTTTATCTTCAAGAAGATGCTGAAATAAATACAAATGGAAGAGGGACCTGGCCTATATTACCATTGTCTTATACCTCATGAAATCCATTTGAAGAAAGTTTTTCTTGTTCCTGTCCTAAGTACACTGCATATGGCAAGATATCTAATTAAACTCAAATAGAATAACATTTCATCATGATGAAATATCTTGTCACTGCAAACCCAAGTGGTTAATTGGATCATGAAAGTTGTTGCTTAGATAAAATGACTCTTTTGTTCATTTTCAGGCTGTGGAGAACAAATATAATGCACTGAGAGCCATAAATCAGAAGTTGGAAGAGCAGCTATTGGAGTTACATCACCAAGTCAGTAGATCTGAAAAGGGCCTCCATGGTCCGGATGGCGGGTCTCTATGCGGCTCAGTGGGGGCGAGTGGGGAGAGGCCAGGCAGCAGCAGTCGAGGGGGCTTCAGTCCCCATGGCTCACCTCTGCTCGACTCCTTAGGGCCAGACTGTCTGCCAACATTTGAGTGTGGTCCCGAGGATATTGAAGGTGTGAGGGAGACTGAGCAGTCAGGGGAGGAGGAGGGTGCAGGGGCAAGTTCTAGGGCCAAGGGGGGAGTGGTGGAGGTGGGCAAGGGTTGTGCGGAGGAAGATGGTGCTTTCGGTGGGGTACACAAGAGTGCTGGTAGCCTGGAGGTGGAAGAGCCGATCGATGGTGAAGGTTGAAGCTGAGGCTGTGGGACCAGAGAATGCACAATTTTGGTCTCCTCTTTTGGTGGTTGTGCCATTAGAGAAAGCTCTGGAAGGTATGCCTATGTAGTAAACATGTATTTGAGATTCCCTGGTGATGGAGGCATCACATGTGACCTTACAAAGTACCAACCCAACAGACTTGAATCGATTAATGTCCTCAATGAAAGCACATGGGCTGCTAAATGCCCATATTGTTTTAGGATCCAAAGACCACTTCATTGTTGTGTCATCTCCGAGGGATTACATATATTGCAACAGAGTCTAATAATGATGAAGGCTTTGCCACGAATGGCAAAGATGGACATTGATTGGCAATTGAATGGAAGTATTTTTTGTTAACAAAGGTTATTGTTTTTATGGATGGGATGCACAAGGAGAACGACGTTGGCTTGTGTGTTACTTTTGCTTCTTGTTACACGTGCACGCTTGCTGCTACCCTTCAGAGAATAACTTCTTTTGAGCAAATTTGGCATTGTCTACAATTAATTGTCATGGGTTATTGCAGCCAACTTTAATGACTGTCGTAAATTGTTGGAATTGTTTTCATTTAATGTGATTCATGTTACCTCTGATCTCAAGTAATAGCCTCATCTCTTACCTCATAGCTATAAGAGTTGATGCTATCCAAAATGAGAGGCACAATTTTTGATTTTTTTTACAGGAAAATAAATGTTGCCATTGGTTGTGTAAATCTGCCAATATTTGGTTTATGATGATTTAAATGCGCATATTCTGCTATATACACGTTGAATTCTGCAAATATTTCCTTTTTTGCCGCTTTAGCTGAGTGAAGGAGGGCATTGACGCCTTTGGCGTTGTTATTCGAAACTGAGATTGATAAATTTTTATTCTTTTTTTTAAGGACTGAGGTAATGCAGCTGGAATAATCTATGAATTGTATATCAATGCATTTTAGGAAACTGAATTGATGTTTGGTATGGCAGAGAGTGAAAAATATTCAGCCCAGCAGGTATTGTTGGTTGTTATTCAGGTAATTTATCCATATTAGCAAACTCTTCTGTCCTTCAAGTGAAAGTTGTTGTGCTCTATGTTTAAATATGTCCTATTTTAAAATAAAAAAGCGTTATTGAAATGAAATTGTAGTCATTCCTAACATTATGGCATCATCATTCCCTCTCAAATCAGGAATTATGTACGTACTAAATGAAGTTAAAATACTGCTTGGTGGCCTGAATATGACTCCATTTATTGACTAACTTTCATCAGGTTCATACCCTTTTATTTATCGTAGATGTTTTTGCTGCAAGCAATGAAAACTACTTGCTTAAGATCTAGCGTAAGAATTATTCTTCTGCTAAATCTCTGTGAAGAGGTTGCCATTCAATTGAAAGGATAAAGAATGTATGTTTGTACTCTACCTTACCTATTTGGCCACTATAACCTTAAGAGGTTTTTGGCCTCAACAACAATGCCCCGCCATCTCTCTCGGTCTTGCATCCAGCCAGCATCTATATCCATTCTTCTTATGTCTTTCTCAATCTGATCTTTCCAGCGAAGACGTGGCCATCCTGGAGTTCGCTTTCCCCTTGGTACACCATCTGATACTGCTTTTATCATTGTGTCCTCTTTCTATTTTGTTACATGGCCTTCTCAGCAGAGTGTTCTACTTTTCATCTGTGCTACTATGGCTGGGTCTTTATAAAGTTCTCATGGTTCTTTGTTGGTTCGGATCCTCTATATTCCCTCATTGTTCATGTATGAAATTCTATCATCTATATATTTTATCAAAAGAGACTATGAAGTTCTATCATCAGATTTAAACAACGTTTATTTGAGGAGCCAAGAGTGGGGACTCGAACTTAATCTGAGCAAATGCATGTCGGTACATTTTTTGCAGAGTTCATCCAACTTTAACTATGTTTATGCTGTAAATGGTATTAAGAGAAAGGCGACAGATGAAGTGAAGTACCTAGGAGTTACGATAACCTAAAACCTATCGTGGGGAACATATATAAGAAATATTTGCTGCATAGACCTAAAGAAATAAGGATTTGTCAAGCGCATTGTGGGAAGATTTTCGAGTGAGAAAGTAAAAGAAAGGTGATATTTCACACTCGTCCGACCGCACCTTGAATATGCAGCAAGTGTATGGGATCTGGTGCTGAAGGACAATCCTCGCAGTGGTGCAGCGAGGGGGGGGTTTTGGGGGATAAAACCCCCCCAGAGCTCACAGAAATTTTAAAGTTATATCTATTTTACTTAATTGGATTAATATTGCTTATAGAATAGTGTGAGGATTAATAAAATATCCCTCTTAAGGCCGTAAAAATCACCATTTATCTTTTTTTTCCGGCGGAAGGCCTCCGCACTAGTGATGAGCGATATATCGCTAACTGTGATTGAATCACCGTTACTGAAAAGTAGCAGTCACTGTCGGTGATTCAATATTCGAAATCACTGTGATCGGTGATTCAATCACTGGATTCGGTGAAGATAGCTATGGCTGCTACCAAGTGATATGCGATATATCGCCACCTGTGATTGAAGAGAAGTAGCCGATCACTGCCGGTGACTAAATCACCAAATGCTCTAAATCACTGCCATTGTGAATACGGTGAAGTTAGCTTCGGCAGCTACCATGATGCTACCAACAGTAAAATAAGGATGTCTTATTCATCTTTTATGATGAATAAGACATTCTGTGCGAAATATACAGCTAAATCTTTGAATTATGATGGTTTGATTATAAAAATAATAAAAAATGATTGCCCCTTATCAATTCTTTTACCACATCAAATTTACTTAATTATTGTAATATAAACTCGGAATCAGAACTATTCCCTCAAAAAAAATAATTTGCCTAATTTTACAATTTTCTATAAGTTTATTTGTTCCTATTGAGGAGAGCTCATTCCTTGGAATTGGACAAAGTAGCAGGAATAGCAGCGCCTTTTAAGAGTGATTCACCTCGCTGATCGCAATCACAGTTAAGAATCACCGTTACTGATGAGTAGCAGTCACAGGTAACGAAGTGATCCGAAAATCACAGTTCCGCTCATCACTACTCCGCACCTCCCGCTTACCCTGGCGGGTATGCAATACCTCCAAGCCCCCAGTATTAGTTGCGCCTAAAACCCACCCTAGCCTTAATTCCTGGCTGCGCCCCTGAATCCACAAACTGAATAAAATACAAAGGAAGGCTGCGCGGTTCGTCAAAAACCACTACGGGTGTACAGGCAGCGTTACCCAGATGTCTGAAACAATAACCGTAAAGTTATTGCAAAGATGAGTATCGTGTGATTGTGCCATTACTCACCATGCAGCCAAATCGCCGATCCAATCGCTTAAAGCTGGAGAGATTTTCATAGGGGAGGTTACCTTTTCTCAATGTCAGTAACTATCATCTGTTTGCCTTGCTCTACTTTCCTTTTCCCTCTTCAAGAATGAGAAAGACTTAACACAATTTGGCTCAGAAACACTGTCTGAAATCAGTATATGAAAGCACGACTTTTCTAATGACATGAGCTGAATTCATATGGGAGTGGAATGGACGGAAGATGGAAAGAAACAAAATCGAATGACAGGAGAGATAGGTGGTTCAAAGGAGGTACGGATTGATGTCACCTACACATTTAGTTGATCTTTCATTTTCTGACAGGTTTACCCCATGTAAACCCGGCTCAAATCCAAGTTAACTCAACTCTCTTACCCATAATGTTGTTCTCTGCTGTTGTTCGATTGGCTAGATGCTTCTCCTTCCACCCATTCCACAAAAAGCAGTTGGATGAAAGAAAAAGAACTTGTAAACTTGGGCCTCACAAAAAATATGCCTGGGAAGGCTACTAATGTTTGATGACTGAATAACCTCCCTGCATCCATGTTTATTTTACATTAACTCAGTGGAGTTATGCAACATGAAATGTATTAACACAGGAGAAATTAGAAATGGAAAATTAAATTCATGTCCAAGTGATGCGATAATTAAGTGAGCACCACAGCTGGGACTTGCTTTCATTCGCGTGAGTTGTTCCTAGAGATTTAATTAGTGTGGTCATGTGTATTTTACATGCGACACTTAAACATGTAGTGGATGGCAAAGTACACATCTACAGCTGTTTTGGAAGCTATATTTCCACCTCCGTTTTATTTCAAGTTAACTAGTGATACACAGCTCTGAAGGCACATGCCTCATGATACAGTCTGTTATACCATGGTAGGAACTTCCTGCCTCTGCTATATCCATATTACTTTACATATTAATTAGGCCATGTGGCAAGCACTGCCAATAACTCATAATGCAACTCCTGCCATATGCTGTACTCATTGAAAGGAGCTTCTACCGTATAAATAAATACATGTACTGAAGAGTAAGATTTAAATATCTTGATATGAAAACTGTTGAATTTCAAAGCTGTCTCAATTACCGTGTATGTCTGAATATAGTCCCCCCCTTTTTTCCAAAAATGCTTGTGTTAAAGTAAAGGGAGGGACTATATTCAAACACATTTTTTTAACTTTTTCCGAAACTGAAGCCTCAAAATTAGGGGGGGGGGGGGGGTGGACTATATTCGGAGAAATACGGTATTCCCAGTAATTTTACAATATTACAGTAAAATCTCAGTAATGCGACTCATACAACCATGACTCGGCCAGGACATCGAAAACACGGAATTGTTGAAAATGTATGGGGAAGAAAGCAATTTGCCAAAATACTATTTACGACACGAATTTAGGAATTAAATGTTGACTTTGAAGAAGAGCGTAAGGACAGAATCTTTCATTTATGATTGATGAAATTAGTTTAACCGTTAAGAGGTCGCCAGTCTGCGATGCTAATTTATGAATTACTGGGAGTGATGGATTACTGCAAGGTCGGGTCATGAAGATTGTGCTATATTCCACCAAAAAATTTCCCAAATTGATTCAGTACCTTTGTTATGCAAAAATCCCACCATTCCTCAGCAGGTGAAGAAAATTCTGCAATACAGAAATGATTTTTTATTGTGTCCGAGATTAAGTTAGCTTGCAAGAGGAAAGCAGGATTTGAAATGAATCAAAGATGGTCATAGGCTCTTAGCTTTACTTTGTTGCAGTACTATTGAAGAGATTCTGGAATTTCATTGAAATGTAACCCTCCTTTAGTTCGGAATTTTCTGCCGTATGTGTTGTTTTGGGTCATGCCAATTTTTTTGCTGGTACATACATATATCTTTCTCACTGACCACAAAATATTGTCACCCTGTTTTTCTGCATACCTTTTTAAGGCTAAATCAAGTAACAGCAATCAATGATCATTGTAAGTGGAAGGGACGAACTACTTGTGCAACTTCTGCTGACCATTATTTTGAGTCTTAAATTTTAGTTCTGTGGATCTCTCTGCTTCCCGGATTTTGCTGCATTGGTTGTTGAGGATTGCCAGAATGCCACGGAAAAATGCAAGCCAACCCTATTCATTTTAGTGTTAACTGGTTTCTACTGTGGCATCATTACAAATATAAGTAAGGAAAGACGCTGATCACAACCACACTTTATTGAGTTACATTCATTAAAGAGTCTGCCTCACATAATGATACAAGCAATCGATCCAAGTACCCATAATCCAGCTGGAAAGCCATTAGCATCATTGAACAATATTTTTGTGCCAGTTTTGTCTCCATCAAAGTTTTAACTTTTGCATTCCTGAAAGACAGCCTGAAAGAAAAAATAACAGTCAGATTCCAGTCTGTAGCTTGACATAATCACATAAAGGCATGACGAGATTAGATTCATTCCTAAATATGCCTTTTATGTATAAAAAATATATTTCCAGAAAAATTTTTAGGCATACACACATATTTCCAAGAGATAACACGTTCTAAAAATGCTTAGTCAATAAATACAGTAGGTTAAATAATAGGGCGATTTCCTATCATTTTTTTATTGCCTAAATCAAAAGATCATTATTCCTGAAGTACGCATTTCACGCTCTTAGATTTTATAAACTACGATATCTATTTTTCATGATTAAATGAAAAGTGAAAATTTTCAAGTGCACGAAAATGTGACGGCTCAGTATAAATGCTGGGAAAAGCCCATGTGACGTATTTCTGGTTCCCACTGCCACCGCGTGAGGTGACAATGGGGCGAGGCTTTGAGTGCAGCTATGAAGCAGGCTGCTAGCAGGTAGCAGAGTTACCAGCTAGCAGGTAGGTAGATACAGAAAGGTGTCAAGTAATCTAGCCAATCAAAGTAGAGAAATAGGGAAGTACACTAGTGTTTCAAATGCGCCAAACACATTTTTTAAATTAGAGTTCAGAATAACATAATGTCGTAAAACCACAGTTTAAATCCTAATAGTGAATACTTGATTCGAGATGACCGTCCGAAATATGGAAAAATTCAAAGGCCGCCAAAACGGGTGTCCATGTTGAATATTGGCCGTGACGTCACAAGGCAGTAGCAGAAGGCAGCTTCTACGCCGTTTAGTTCTACCACTGTTATTGCATAGAAAAATTACTGAATTTGAGGGTATCCGTTTTTTGCTGTCATAAAATATCTTCAGAATATATATGTGGCTGCTTCTCTTTTGAGTAAATGACTTCATCATTGCGTAATATATTAATATTCATTTACGTGTCAACTTCAAGTTTGGAAAGAGTAGTACGAATAGCACATTGAATCTTTAATAAATAGATGATGGTATTTATTTTTCGCTGGGTATATTTTGGCACAATGCCGTTCATAATGCCAAAACTTTTTTTGTAAGAACCGAGTCAAACTAATAAACCTATTTCAGACGTTTGCTGCAAGACTTATTCGTTGCGTATGTATTCACGCCGGCCGGAACGTTCGCCCTTCGCAACTAGAATCATGGGATGTTAGTCTTATTTCCGTGCTGGCTGGTTGTTGCAATGGTTCGCTGTCCAGGATGGGTTCAAGAAAAGATAATCTTGGTTGGGAGAAGGAAAATTCCAACGATTTATAAATGGTATACCAAACTTTGATGTATTTATGGTCAATGAATTTTTGAAAAAGGAGGACAGGTTCAACGCTCCATAGAAATGCGAGACGTTAAGGCTAACAAGGGGAGACCACGTGCCTTGCTCCATCTTTTTCAATTAGGGCCTTAGTTAGGCTGTAATTAATTAATTTTCATGCGTTACTTTTCACAAGTCATATATATAAATTCAAAATATCCTCCGTTACTCAATGGGTCGGTTGGGGTAGTTGTAGCGTGTACGAACGAAAGATTCCCACCCTAAGGACCAGGGTTCAAGACTACATTATGGCATTATTTTTTGTTCTCTTCATTGTGATCATACGGCGTCAAGTTTATCATTAATTATAATTGCAGCAATCATTGACATGAGTCAATTTTTGTATCATCATAATGGCGTTTAGGTATTTTAGCAGTGTCATTACAAACGCAGAGATATGATGACTACAAGCGTTGGTGTGCGCTAAAATGTTAATTTTTTCTTTGCTTATACTGACCAACTTCCACATTAAAAATGAAAACCACTCTTGCAAGAGCACATACCATTAAATGCTCGCGGCAAGCAACAATATGCGTACAGACATAATTAATAAGAACACAAAGCGAATATAAAATGCCATATATCTCGAACAATTGTAATTCACATTACTCCAAAGGGAGTTTACTTACTCAGTACCTACCTCAGTACCTTGTACTCAGTACCTACCAGTTAACCTCAGTAGCAGTGCTAAAATAACCATTCCGAAATATAATTTCAATTAACAAATAGGATGAAATGAAAGTTGATAACCCTGGACCGGGCGCGCTGGCGTATAAAATACGTCAATCTTTGAAAACCAAGGGTTTCAACATTGTACGTGCATTCTGGGTTAGAATGGTCTCGTGTATTCCTACAATGTACTTTGACTGCCTATATCGCGAGTTTTCAATGTTGGAGGTATTGTAGTTAATTTTTTAGATCAGCAAGATGAACCCGTCACCAGTGGAGTACAAATTACGCCGCGCGACCTGCCGTGTACCTTTATATCTTTATCACTTATAAATGTACTAATTTCAACAAATAAAGATTAACTTTAACAAAAATCGTTTGTTATCATATATGCACATATCATGGGCAAAGTACGCATTTTGCCCGGTCGTGTAAAATAACAGTCGCGCCATAATTCTTTAACCAAACTACTTTCAGTTTACAAATTACGTAGGTCTACGCGGAAGATGCTATATTTTGACTCAACACACTTTCTGATGTGACTGAGGTACCTATTAAGTAAATTATTATAATATAAATATCAATTTGATCTTACAACACCTTCAAATGATCTTCAAAACAGAATATCATCGATAGGTAAAAGTCAGGAGCAGCCTTGAACCATTTATTCCGTATAGCTTGTGCTTAAGGCACAGGAATGAATATCTTCTCCAGGCTTTTGTTTCGACGTCGAGATGAAATTTGTATCAAAAAAAAATTATAATTCTATTTTGAATTCATGTTTTCGGTACTAGACGACATTTTTAGGAAGGAAACTCCACCGATTCCCGGAAACTGTCGCCGCGCTAAAGAAGGCGACGGAATACAGCGATACTCCACTGGTGACTACTGCCTTGTGACGTCACATCTCAATCAAGATGGAGGCACTGTGTTTCAGCGCAACATGAAATTTTCCGACTTTCAAAACGTTTTAAAGTGCATACCCCAGTTGCAGGAAATAAAAGTGATTATACTAATGTTTCTTTTTTAGGCTAAACTTTCAAATTCAGCAATAAAAAAAAGTTAGTGCACTTCCCTATTTATGCACAAATTTTCAAAATTCCAGGTTAATATTACATAATTACTGTGATAAATAAGACTTTTAAAGCACACAAAAATTCAAAACTTTTAAATAATATTACATTTATGTATTTTCAAGAACAAGGAATAGGTTAGTTAACATACATTGTAATTCACATTCAAATTTATTCAATGCTAGCGAAGAAGCTGCTTCAGCCTTGTACCTAGATGTTGATGTCACCTGGCATTCTATTCTTCGTGTTTTTGAATCTTACTTGAGTCAAGAGTGCAAGACATTTTGATTATGTTGCCTTGTCTGACATTCCTTTGATGTGACTGTAAAAATTCTGCTAAGCTACTGCATTTAAAGTTACAACAAACGCATGACAAACATGACACACAGGCCAGAAAATGGGTATTGTACAATCAAAATTTTATGTGAAATGAATTTGAAATAAAAGGTTTTGAAATTCTCTGTTTGAGCAAAAGTTCATGAATAATTCATGCATTACACCAGGGACTAAAAATTCACCCACAATTCCTGATTTTCCCGGTCGTTGGACACCCTGAGATATATGCACGTGAAAATCATAAGTATCGCGTTAAAAATAGTACAAGCTATTGATCAGGGTTCCCACTCTAACTAAATTATAAAATTCACGTTTTTTTTTCAACAGAGCTGCCCTTAGGGCGGGGCGACTGCCCCGTGCCCCGCGCTTTGGGGGGCCCCGCGTTCGTGAAAAAAAATTAAAATATACGATAGTTTGAAAACGCAATTTCAACTATTACTGTATTGTTAAGTCCGTGCAAGACAAAAAATAATATTATGAAAAAGGAATAATAATGCAGTAATTTAAAGTAAAAAGAGCGCTTTTTATGTTTATTTTACGTTGTAATTTTATGAATAAATATAATTATAAATTTAATTTGTATTATACTATTTTGAACTCAACTGCGTGATGGTATCATAACGGCGTAATTACGAAGTCTAAATTTGGGAGGGGAACACATACTTAGCCAGAGAGTGGTAGGGATTCAAAATGCTCGAGTTTGTAGATGGGGTATAGAGTTTAATATTTTAAGTGAAGGGCCCCGCACTGAAGGTTCGCCCCTAGCCCCGCACCTGCTAGCGCCGTCACTGTTTTTCAAGGTTTTCACGGTCTAAATGTCGCCAAATTCACGGTCTGTTGATAAGCCATTTTAGGCAGAAATATTGATGACGTAACAATCACTGGCCGCAAGTTAACTAAAAATTTATCAACTGCAACAGGCACCGTGAATGCAAACGTAGCAATGGAAGTGCTCTCTCTCTCTCTCCTGATGTCACCCATCCATAGCAAAATTCAGGTCCAGCTAAAGGTTGAGAGTGGGAAAATGGAGGGAGCAGGGTGATAGGGAAGTGTCAGATTTTTCACCAGAGTTAATGAGCACTTAGTTTACCCGTCTTCCAATCACACGCTCTAGATCAATGTGTCGTCATGGCACGCGGACCAATAATAGGGTGGTTTCCTATTATTTTTTTATTGCCTAAATCGAAAGATTATTTCTCCTGGAGTACGTACTTCACGCTTTTAGATTTTTAAATGACGATATCTATTTTTCGCGATTAAATGAAAAGTGAAAATTTTCAAGCGCGCGAAAACGCGACGGGTAAGGAAATCTCTCCGTGTGACGTATTTCTGGTTCCCCCTCCCGTCTTGTGAGGTGACCTTGATCGAGGCTCTGAGCGCTGATAGGACGCAGGATGCCAGCGGATAGCTGAGTACCTTGCTGCCTGGTAGCGCTTGGCTTAAAAAAGGTTTATTAATACCTTATCAAACGAAGAAAACTTTCCGACCTTAGCCAGTTTTAATAGGTGATTATTAAGACATGTTTCCCTGAGCTCTGCGCCTCATGCATGCATTGGTAATCTCGGACGATGTATAACTCCTATCTTCTCCTATAGAAACTAGGTCCCTGTGACGTCACGTGGAGTGGCATCGCATGGGCGCCAATCTGGCCCTTTTCAAATGAGGATAAAAATGGACCATTGCCATTCGTTTAAACCGGTATTTCTAAAACGAAATAATTTGTATATTATGAATACAGTAATGGTGGGTAACGAATCGCAATCAATGCCTTTCGTTTTCTTTGATGAAGGAAACCACCCTATTGCACTTCGAATATACGTGTGCAGATAAATGCGTGGACAGTGACCTTGAAACATGATCGACGTATCAAGTTTTCTTGTGATGAGTCAATCGTAGTTCTACAATCAAGTTTGAGAGATTTTTAAGGTTTTAAGATGAAATTCACAGCTATTTCCAAGTTTTTTCATGGTAGACGAAATTCACGGTTTTAACGGTTGAGTGGGAACCCTGTTGATGAGCCTGATAAGTAGGGTAAGGTGTAAAGCTAAAATATGGGTGACAATCAGTGACTGAGATGTAGGGCAAGTCGACTATCTGGTATAGAGGACTTGCGGAGAAATCATAAGTAAGACATAGACAGGGTGAGCATGATACTAGGGGTTTTGGAAGGTGGCAAAGGATACTAACACAAGAAGGAAAATATTAAAGCTAAAAACAAAAATTCCATGAATCTTACATTTTTAAGATGATTAGGCCAATGAGGTTCCATTCAGCTGGTTTGAACATGATGTTATCGGCCTTTAAGGAAAATGTCATAAACAAACCACGCACATCCTCACTGACATCCATTGAAGTCATCCCCAAAGTTCTCAGCAAATCTGGCAATCTGAAAGTATTGAACAAGCATGACAAATGAGTGGCACATGATTTTAATTTGAATTATATGTAATGAATATTCTGAACCATTAAGAGCTTGATTGAGATGCCACATTATCAATAGCATAATCCATTTCAAATCAAAAAGGAAATTTAAAGGCTTGATTTTAATTTTTAAGCAACCAAACATAAATGAGCTACCATTTAAGATTATGTGGTAAAATTAAAAAATAATTGATCTTGACTTCTGACACTTACACATGCCGCAGACGATCAAGAATTATTCTTCTGCGTAGAGCATTTTGTGCATGTAAATCAACCAAAGGAATTCCTGAACTGTCGATAACTTCATCACTTTTGCATTCATCTTTGAATTTGATAACTGTGTTTCCTCTGTAGAACTCTCTCACTTTTATTTCCATTTTCCTTGCATCTTCTCTCAGCTGTTCAATGTTAGGTAAAGGCTTACTGTCCTTTCTGATGACTTCATCACTCTCTAAATTATCCTCCATATCCAATAAATTTAGTTTCTTACACAAAGCAGAATACCTTTTTTCCATCACAGGGTCCATGGTAAACTGCCCATGTTGGCTGTAACTTTTAAAGCCATCTACTTTATCTTTCATTATTGATTTTGCCCTTTCACTTCCATATATAAATATCAAGGAGTCCAGGGTAAACCATTCACTAAAGCACTGCTCTATTCTTCCGACAAAATTAGGATTCAATGGTTTCTCCTTATTTTTCGTAGTCTTAACCTTCTTTTTCAAAGCTTTATCATGAAGATCTTTTGGATTACCCTGTTGCTCAGACTTTTCAACTGTCTGAGGCTTTTTGCTCAAGTCTTCGCTTTTTGCTCCTAATTCACTATTTTCATTTAAATCCACTTTTTGTGGGTTAGGACCCATTTCTTCATCACTTCCCACTGTCACAGAAGGAATAGTCTGGTCATCACAGGAATTTGGAGCTGGAAACGCCTTATTGTCTTGCTCATCTGTATTGGATTCAACTGTAGTAATAACTTTGTAGTCAAATTCGACTTCCTTTCCCAAGTGTCCTCTAAAAAGAATAGAAATAATGTAAAATTAATACTTAAAAACTAGTTATTTATGGAAATCTAAAAACACTGAACAATATTTACCCAGGTGATCTTGGTGGAAGTAACTTGAAAGTAGGAATAGTTTCACTTTCTCGCAGCCAAACAGGGCTTGTAAGAAGCTGTTCTTTGAGAAATGATGAAGCTTTATAACAATTGTTGCTGCAGAAGTGCTATTTATGAAGACAAATTTGTTGAAAAACCAAACATTAATACACTATTTGAAAAATATTGAAAAGGATTATGTATTAGTAAAACAAAACAACAACTTCACTCACCTTTCTCTCCGTTATGTCATAAACTTTGTTTGTTTTAACAGATATATGGAACTGTTGGCTTGGAATTTTTCCTAATGGTTGGCAACATAGAGGATAGCCACATTGTTTTGAAATTGCCCTTTCTTCGATGACATCTTGGAAATGAGACTGGGATATGTACTGGAGCTGAAATAAATTTGCAAGCAATCATAATTCCGGCACAACTATAAAATGCAAATTATCACTCGAGTGTTTTTAATCTCAAGATAATTAAACTTATTAAGGGCATATTTACTTTTAATCAATGAGAACTCTGACTACAGTAGCAAATAAAACATACTTCATGATAATGTAATATGCTTTCAGACATTCAGGGTCCAACTCATTGTGTCTGAAATTCTGATCACTGATCTACTGCTTTGGGCCAGTTAGTGACTATTATATTCATTCCTACTAGAAGTGAGTGCCACTGGGCAATGCCATCTCCTTAGCCTCTCTTTCACGCAGGTTCATTTCCTAGGTGTTGGTCAATGAATTCACTTTTCTAAAAACATTAAATTACATACATACACCAATGCAGAAAAGGCTCTGAGTTGGCCAATGGTTAGCTGTTTTTTTTTGGTCCCCTCCATTATGATGTAAAGAGGTGTTATATTTTGCGATTCTTGTGTTAAAATTTGCAGCTGAACACAGGAACTTTACATTTCATTACTGAATCTATTATTCTGGTGTGCATTCTTTAATCTCTCTCCCCTCTCTCTCTAAATGCAATTTTGAGAGACCATCTATGCCACTCTATTAATCAGCTGCTTTATGTACTCGGAAGGGATGCCGTGTAGTTGTTAAAGTGTACATCATGAGTGTCATATGTTTTAAAGGAATAAAGCTTGGCTCTGCCATCTAGGCATGTCCTAGGTGTGGTCCTTATTAAAGGTATACTACAAATAATAACTTATGTTGGCTTCATACACAACCAAAAAAATATTCATACTATCAATATGAGCCAATATGGAAGCCTAATTGTCCCCTCTCAGTTTTGCAACAGACAATATGTACCATTTTTACCTACATTTGGAAAAGCCTAGAAGGCCATTTATGTTAATTTAATCATTTTTCTGGCATCCTTCCACAATGAAAGAGGATTCTGGGCATTCTTGTTATGCTGTCTTAAGGCCACAAGATGGCTATACTGGCAGATTTTGATTATGCACCCTCAGCCCCTAAAATATGAATTTGTTGCATCAAGAATGAATAAATGCCCAAAAACAATCATTAACTCCAAACAGATTTGATATCAGTGGCAAGCTGAAACATAAAAAGGCCGTTCCTCATATTCCCCTCATATGAGCCACATATTCCCCATTGATTTCACTGCCTTGTAGGAAATTAAAATCAACGTGGAGTGTGTGGTTTGGTTATTTTGAGGAGAGCTGGTGATTACTTACTGCACATGAATTGGTTTGTCTATGCTCACTAAGTGAAAAAGGATTATGATAATTTCCATATTATTGGCCTCAATAGCAATGTCACTACGCTCGTGGATGACCATCCATATCGTACTCACATTTTCTAGGAACCAGTCTGGCTGCACGCAATCTTCTAGCATGCTTTCGACTATTCTTAAGGCTTTAGTATTACATTCCCTCTTCTTCTGCTCAGTAATTACCAGCGCTTCCTTCCTATATAGAAATGCAATTGATAATTACATTACGTTTAGTCAAGACTCATTAGCATTATAAGAAAGAGGATGGGTTTGAATTTTTATTAGAAAACTAAATTGTACAGGTGAGTTTTCACACACAAGCTATGAAGTTGCGACATTCGAGAATGCGAAGGCCACAAAGTGAATTCAACGCATTACGCAAGCAATAATGGAGATATTATGATAAATATGGGTTCAAGTTAGAAGTAACTAAATGGTAACTCCATTGACTTGGGGTATAAATTCAAATTCTGGAAGTGGTACACACCAATTCAAAAGTTAAACATTTATCTTCACCACACTTAAAACAATTAAAGCCACCAGTGACTTACCTAGTATAGCTCATGTTTCTTCTATTGTGAGCGAATGCCACTGAGTTTGAATCAGTCAGTATAGTTGAATTCGGAAGTGTTCATTGGGAATTCATTACTTCTGGACACAAGTAGTTACTTCCCGTCTTAAAGTCACAGTATATTCTATTATATACAATTTATAAGGCAACAAAAACTTGTCCTATAATTTTCTAGCTTTGAATTGAATCCCAGTGCCTAACTAAGAAACTCATTGCCTTCCCAATGTTTTCGGAATGCAGCACACAGATCTGCCACCTAAATTAGGTCAAAATTATTAATGAATACATGCTTGCAATTTTTTCAAACTACCTTCCGAAATTTCCCCTGACTAGATAACACACATGAAGAAGCTTTACGTCAGTTTCCACCACACTCATTCACCATGAAGTAGGAAATAACAAATATTGGTAGTCACCTGTGTTTACGTCCTTAATGCGCATTCCATATTTCTTTCTTTTTTTGTTGTGGTCTGGGAATTTCATAACTCAATTGTTCATATCAGGGAAAGATGGCTTCCCTCAGGTTGATCTGGCAGTGTATGTTTAGTCCTAAACTGTATAGAATGTATGGCGATGGAAGGTTACAGGTTTGTACTTTAATATAAACGCAATAGTTTACACTGTTTCATGTGTGCTAATTTGTCCAGAAGCAAATATCCTATTTCGGACTGTCATTTTGATATTTCGCTTCCCTCTCCCCTCGTTTGCTCTTTTATCGATTTTACTAATATGTTTTATGAATCTTTCTTGGTCTTAGGGTATGTCGTATGAGCCTAGTCATCTTGAAAAATGGGGTGATCGAGTAATTGAGTCTGTGAGTATTAAGTTATTTCTGTTGTAGTGGTGTGAACCCCTTCCTGTTTTTAGAAAGTCTTACGATAGTATGTCTTTATAATAAGCCTTTTGTAGCCCATTAAAACCTATTTGTTATTTTATCATTACTTTTACTTATCTAAAAACTATTATGAAACTTTTTTGACCATCGCAGGTCATATAAACCTAACAATACTAAATTTGCAACACTGCGTAGATACTATTTAAAATGGTGTCAACTTCACACTCAACTTTTCCCTTGGTTATACATCTAGGATCCTATTTCGTTTTCATCTGGTGGTATATCGTGAAATTTTTTGTGTTTGTTCTCCATAAATTGCGACTTTTTCTGTAGTTGAATCAGTTAACAGCTGAAATGGGTGACTTTGGTAAGAACGTCTCCAGTCTTTGAACACATTGATTTGTGAACTTATAAAGAGCCCAGCAAGAATATGTCTCACTATTTCTGCAATTCTCTCGTCAAGAAAGTGATGCTAGCACCCTATGTACATCTGTTAGGGTGTTATATAGATGGACGTCTGTGGTATTAGGTTGACAAGTTCGGGATTACCTTTGAATTGTTTAAGCGTTTTTTTTCGAGATTAAGTCAATTGCAGTATTTGTGGTGCCTTGTTTTTAGGTGATTTCCTTGCTTGTTGTGATTTATAATAATGAATAAATTAATGTGAAAAATAGTATGATCTCCTACAGTGTCTGTGTATCTTGTACATACTTATGTTATTTAATTGTTGTAACTCAGTATGTCCTTTGTGAAAATAAATGTCTTGATTATGTGCGCTGCACTTTCTTTATAAGTATTCTTGAGTTCTTCTGGCGAGAAATCGTGGATGTATGGATACACTTATTATTATTAAATTGTTACAAGTAGGCCATTGGCCTGGTGGTAACATGAACATATGATGCAGAGACAATAGAAAGCATTTTAAGAAACCCTTGGCCCCTACCTCTTCAACCGCTTTTTAAAAATAGTATGTAAAATTTTCAGAAAGGGCTCATATAGTTTTGCTGGTGGGTCGTTCCAATCCCTTGTGGTCCTATTCAAGAAGAAGAACTGCTTTGCATTTGTCCTTTGTGATCGACACTTTATCTTGAACTGGTGATAATTTTTTCCAACAAAGCAAGGTTTTGTAATGTCCTTTCCAAACTCTTTCCATGCTTTTTCCCCACTTATTATTCTAAACATGCCACATAGCCTGCTTCTTTTCCTCCTCTCTTGTAAACTTTCCCATCTCAGAACTCTGAGCATATCTGAAACTCTTTCCGTTTTCTCGTGCTTTCCTAATACATACCTATCAGCTTTTCTCTGCACCTTCTCCAATTTCTTCACCTCTCCTTTTAAATTTGGGTCCCAAACAAGAGTTGCATACTCTAATGTTGGTTGTACTAGGGTTGTATAGGCCATTTCTTTGGTGGCCTTGGTGCTTCCTCTGAAGTTTCTTATCACGCAGTGCAATATTGTAAACGATTTTTTGATCGTGTGTTCGAGGTTTAAACCCCATCCTAAATTCTTAGATAAATGGACTCCTAAATAATTAAAGCTGTTTGATTTTGGAGTTAAATTACCCGAAAATTCATAATTTATGTTTCCGCATTTTCTTCTGTTACTGAAGTTAACATATTTGCATTTATTTCCATCCCGTTTCTCGATACCCAATTCATTAGTTTGTTTAAGTCATCCTGAAGAGTTGCCTGATCTTACAGTATACATCAAAAATCCACCTCACAGAGACAGGAAAAAGTAAAACCTGAAATACTCATAGTGGCAGTAAAAACACCACCATTTTTATTTCACAGTATGTTGTAGCGCATATTTACATTAACATTTACTTATATATATTCTTTTGGTTCTGAAAATTGTAAGAAATATTCATAATAAGTATCTAAGTACATATATTTTCGACCTAATGTAAAGAAAGGCAAGCAAGCTATTAACTTATTGTCTAATACTCAGCAGAAAGCTCAAGTTTTAAAAAAATCATGATTCGTAAAAGCAAATTAAATTATAGTCAGTGAGCTATTGAGATATAAAATTGTGAAATCCTACCCCAGTGTGGGTATGGTGTATCTTTTTGATCAATGTATTTACAAAGAATCACTGAAAAAGGAAATAAATAAAATTTCATTTTCATAAGACACATTATTCATATTTAGGTTGGTATACCTGAATCATCAGCTTAAGCTAGTTTAGTCAGCTATTTAACCTTTTAATACATGTGTGCTATGTGTTAGGCCGATAATCATTTGCTATCATAAAGATGTTGAGATTCATTTTTCATGTAAGCATAACATTTCATTTTCATTGCTCGGTTGCAATATTTTCTCTCCCAGAAAATTTTTTAGTGTCATAGCGTGTGCTAATGAATCATAATTTCAGTATTACATGTGCTCATTTTTTGTACTTATTGAGAAGTGTTGCATAGACCTGATATTTTGGGAAAATATAGACTGATTTAAATTACAGCAATCAGTCCTTTCATTATTCATATTGGTGTAACTATCAAGTTCTCTTTTTTTATTTTTTTTTTCCAGATATCATTGATGTGGGGAATCAGTCTGTATACGTCACCGTTTATTGCTACATTTTTGTATAGAAGAGGGTACTTACTCATTGATGGAGTAATTAGTATGGTAAAAGTATTGACTGGTGTTGGAGTTATAATTGCTGCCTCCTATTGTATGAGGGGATTAGCAAGATCCCAAAACCCTATGTATATTACATTCCTGACTGCACTGCAAGCAGCCAGGAGAGACTTGAACAAAGACACTAAGGTGATATGTTATTTCCTTGGCTATTTTGTTGATATTTCTCCATTTTGGAATTAAGATTTTTTTAACATGATCAATTGCGATTCGCATTTCAGAAAGCACTTGCTAAGTATGACTTTGATTTCTCTGCATGGCCGGTAGAATTCAAATGGAGTGACATTCAGAGGTAAATAAGGAAATTAGTAATTTTTTGTACTCTAGTCAATTTTCTTAGTAATGAAGATACATGTTATGAGCTGATTTTGATATTTTATTAAGATTACTATTATTGAATCATTTAAATTAATGGGTTTGGTGTCATTCTTCCCCTGAAAATTCCAGGTAATTGAGGTTCTTTTGTTAATTTTAGCCCCAAATTAGTCTACCTGATTATCATTCGTAGAACTGGGTGCTTGCCTTTTTATTTCTTCATGGGATGTGAATATTTAAAGGTCTCCAGGAAGCTGACCTTTAAAAATGGATTTCCTTTAGCAACTGCAGTAAAAAGTAAACTATTCCACGTTCAGAAGGCTCAGTATAATTGTGCACCATGGCGCAGCGAGGGGGGAGGTTTGGAGGACCCCCCCCCCCCCCCCAGAGCTCAGAGAAATTTTTAATTTTAATCCATTTTACTTAATTGGATTGATATTGCTAAAAGAAATAGTGTAAGGATGAATAAAATATCCCTCAGAAAGCCGTAAAACTCACCATTTTGAGCCATTTATCTTTAAAAGTACGCAATTCATTAATCTCGCACCTACCGATTATCCTGGTGGGTATAGTATACCCCCACACACCCAGGTATTAGTTGCACCTAAACCCCTCCCCCCCAGCCTTAATTCCTAGCTGCGCCCCTGATTGTGCATCTCTTGCTAATGAGTGTCCCTGCACATTGGTCATTACAGCTTAGACTGCCCCAACTTCTATCACCCTTGATGGCGACTTTTCCCTGGAACTGAACGTATTCCCTTTTTAGTACATATTATAAATTCCACCTCTTTTCTATGGCCACCTCCTTTAATGGACAGCAATCACTTTTTTTTACCAACAGTAGATCCAAGCAAGTGACCAGCACTTTAGGATCTACACATTTACGTTGGCAAAATACTTTGGAAAATGTTTTAAGGTTTGCTATCTTCTGACCTAGAAACTGTGCATTCCAGGGAGCATTAAGTAAGCCTGTTTCCTCATAATCCAATAGTATTGAAAGCTTTATTTCTTCAAAATAGCCACCCTCAAGGTAGGCTGGTGCTTATATTTAAGAAATAGTCCGATTTAAGAATTTGTGCTCTCTAAATGTGCGAATTGGTGAGAAAAAAATTATGAAAAATCCCCAGGTTCATGCAATGACGAATAGCTATGCCTGAGGTGGCTAAAGGCACAGTTATTTTGAATGTTGAGGTTTTGACCCGGATAAAATGTTTTCGAAGGTAAAAATGATATTTTAAAATCCCTTTGGACAAAATTTTCAACCATTTTGTCATACCTTGATTCCTTTGTGACGGAAGGCTGCCTTAAAGGCACCAGCTACATGTCCCCACCTCCATGCCACCTTGCTTGATTTTGGCGGCACTCCTCAGTCCTGTGGATCTTCACTCTGTCCCCTTACATGCTGACAGAGTGGACCTAGAGTGAGTAATCATGACAAGCAAGGGACACAGGCATCCATTGTCGCACGAACTTGGGGATTTTTTGTAATTATTTTCTCACCAAGTCACACGTTTTTAGTCCACGAATTCTAAAATCGCACCATTTTTTAAATATATGTGCCAGGGTACCCTCCCAGTTCTAAAGCGTTTTGTTTCATTTCTACTCCTGGCTTTATGATATAGTAATTGAATCGAATGTTGAAAGCTCTTAGCAGATAATGGTATCATATAGATGATGGGTAACTATGAACGTATTTATCATGTTTTTATTCATATCCTTGACCATTATTACTCCATGAAAATATAACCCTTCTCTCAAAGTGCCAGGATGGTTCCCGGGGTTGTTTCATAGTCTTAAGCCTCAGGACTCGAATCCGTGTAGGAAGGTGACAGCAAAGAGTTTTTCGTAAAAAGTTATGCCAGCAAGTAGCATTAATCTTAGGGATTTCTTCTGAAAAAAATATTATTGTATCCTTAAGTTGTGAATAATTTCAATGCACAAAACACTCATCATTGATAATCAAATTTCATGTTATGAGTTGCTTGACTTTGCTTGAAATCCTAATCCTATAAAGTATCTCATGACTTTATCTCTTTGAATGGGTCTTTGAAAGCAGGCTGAGGGCAAATTGGTTCCTATAATTCGTGACTGTCCGGTTTTCCATGTAAGGATTATGTTTTGATAAAAATATCCGAGATAATAGGCTTTACTCAACAACACTGGTAAAAAGCAACTGCACCTTTGCATCAAAAAAATTGCTGGTGACAAATTTCATTCTATACAAAATATTGGAGAGTTCTAAGGCTGTGTTCAGATTTAGTAAGAATCACCAATAAATGTATGATTGTAAAAAAAAACGAATTTTGATGAGATAAGAAGCATGATTTTGTGGGACAATTATAGAAAATCTGGGCGAGAAACTGCAAAAAATTGTTCTTTCTTAGAGACCTCTATCAAGTGCTTTCAAGAGGATGTATTTATTACATGCTCTTGCTAATTTGAAATTATGTGAAGCTGTTATCTCAGCAAAAAATGAACATGATAGAAACCTGATCAGAGTGGAGAGTTCAGCCGATTAAAGCAGCTCAACTATAGCAAACTATGATCTTCTCTTGTGCCTACATTTATTCCCTTTGTTTGATTTATGAATCTGATCTGAAATGGATAAAATTACAGTGTAATCATCTTTAAATGGGTTGAGTTAATGCACTTGAAGTAGTTTTGATAACTTTATTACTCATGAATATATTGCTAAAAGTTTCCCTTCTATTTTTTCCCTATCTCAGTGAAGAAACCTTGCATCGCTTATGTGTGGAGCAGCAGCAGACAAGATCTACATTTGACAGGATTGTATCACTGCCCTTGCAGTTGATATGTTATGTTGTGGCTCACACGTTTGGCATTAAGCTTGCCTATCCTGGTTCTTCATCAATTCTGCAAATGTTTTTATGTAAGATCTGAGTTGCTCTCTTTTCTTCTATACAATAATATGTACATCCATTGCATTGAATTGAAGGTTTTTGTCCTTATTTCCCTCTAAAGAAAGAAGGACTTAGTTCAAAAGTCATTTCGTTGTGTTAGGAAGGAAAGTTCATCATAACTACTACTTGGAAACCAAGTTAAGTTTTTTGATCTATTGCCATAGGTTTTGTTGTATTTATTAGCCAATGGATGTATTTTCATTCATAATTTCAATTTCATCATTCTTTGTTACTTATCTATTCTCTTATTATGACCTGATGAGTTAACTTAGGATTACTCATAAGAGTCTATTTAAGTTATTAGTTAAGAGTCTAAAGAGTATTTTCTATAAAGAGATTTATTTATATTTAATCACTGTTTTAATTTCATATTTCCAGTTGAGCCATTGTTACAAGGGAGGTCGAAGTTGGTGGAAGAAAACGATGCTGTGAGGTATAAGCTGCAGACCAGAGATGGCAATAACATAGATACTATGTTTGTGGATCAGAGGGGGAAGTATGTATTCCATGGTTTCGGTTATCCTTGCATATTTCCTTATTCTCAGTCCCCAGACCTTGTCTCTTATATTTCTCTTTCTTACATTTTTCCATCTGAACTTGTTGACTAGGTTTTGCCTAACAACATGAGTGTTCTAAAAAAGTCCAGATATTCTTGAATCTCAGCTACATTTCACCTATTTTCCTAACAAGGCTATGTAGTGGTAGAGGAGATATGCAACAGATTTTATTTTTTTAAATTATATGCCTCCCTGTGAAGTACCGTATAAGCACATGTAAGAGATGCACCCTTATTTTGAGCATCATAGCTAAAGAAAAAAAATTTTGCGGCATTTTTTTAACCTATTGTGCGGTGTTGCAGACGTATGCCTGACCTTTTGACAGTTATCAAATTTTCCTCTTTCAACACTAAAAATTTACGCAGCATTTTTTCAGCTAAATTTACACGATACGTATGCTGCTCGGAGATAAGAAGGTATTCATTTGTAGCCTTAACTTATGATGCTTACTAGGTATAGTTGGATCGGAAACCTCGGATCCAAATATCCACGGTTAATGCCCTTCACATTATACTTCGGATCCAAATTCGTGGAAGAAATAGAATCTGAATCCAAAATTTTAAATCAATGCTTTTGTGACTGCAACATCCCATTAGAATGAGTAGAAAGAGTCCCGATCCTCTCTTTGCATAAGCCGTTGCTCTACGATGCTTGTCCAACTCACGAAAAATTTTGTTTAAACGCTCTCATAGGAGTATTGCAACAAAATTGCAGCCGTGGAAAATTTTAAGGCAAAACACGACCGGCACATAGTGTGAATCTTCCCAAGAGATTGGACAACAATCGGGGGAGTCTCAGTGCCGTAGGATAATAATCACGTCATAGATTTCACAGAACCACACTCGGCCCTCCATCAGCCAATGCCTCGGCCATTTTTTCCTTTCCGAGACCCCACATCACTTGCCTATATACTTGAGACCATAAATCACTTGCCTCAAAGAAAAATATCAAATTTCACGGAAACAATGGAAATGTGTTTCATCCCTACCCCGTCTCACTAACTGACCTTTTTCAGTCTACCAGCTTCAATTCTCCCAGTTTCTGGAGGCCAAATGCTAGGATGAGTCACCTACCGAGCTTGAAGATATCTCGATAGCTTTCGGCAATGGTGTGATTCTATGACACGCACGAGGTTCAAACAAGAATGAGACTTAACGCGACGCATATCTGACAGTATTTAAGTTTTTTAAGCATAGCATGAGTGCATTCAAATAAGACAAGACGGACTGGAAACTTCAAGCAATGCAAACTGCGTATATCACATTGCTGCGCCTTCGCCCCTTCACTTTGAAGGCAACTATGTCACATGCAAGATTGGACCTGATTTTCCCTTGCTCCTCCGCTCGTAGCTTGAAAGACGGAGGGAGTGCGCTCCTTCCCCTCGACCTTTCCTTCAGTGCTCTTCACTTATAAGCATTTCCAATTTCTTACATTACGAATTTTTTAAACCGCAGGTTTTGACGCAAATATAATTTTCAGTTGCAATAATCCTCATAATAGCGCATGAAGATGATTTTTGAAAAATCAGGTCCTTAAAGTAATGGAAATTACTCGGCAAGACAGATGTTGACTATTAACCAGGTATTGTCCTTCAAAGCTACGTGTTTCTCTACGTTTGATTTGCGATTACTATTTGCAATATAAATGGTGCGGGATGCCCACTCATGGTAGTGAATTTAGCGTGTCCTCAGGAGCGAAAAACCCTGCGCGATCTTTTCCATGTTCACCTCTGAGGTACCAACGTGACGGCACGATGCTAATGAGCAAGAAAAGCATACCGGAGCAGTTTTAAAATACGTCTAAGGGAGAAACTCCCCTGCCTGCCACATGTTTTTGATCTAAGGTTACAGATGACTGACTCACGCTGAAAACCAAGGCCACTCAGTTCCCCTTGGACTTGCGACTGGTGAAGGGGAGGTGGGGAAATACGAAGTTTGTGTAAAAGGTGCACCCCCATTTTCGGCTGCAATTTCTGGGAAAAAAGGTGCACCTCTTACATACGCTTATACGGTAATAATTGCTGTAAATGTCCAACTTCTATTTAATGTAATTTTTTGAGTTTTTTTTGTTCAATTCGAACTCTCAAAGTGATTGAACTATATGCATATTTCCTGCAGTTGATTTGACAAGGTCATAATAGTGGCTTTAAGGTTGATTTCTGGTTATAAATGACTAATTGTTAATGTTCTAGTCAAGATGATTTGCTCAAATATGAACTCTTATTCAACATGATATCTCAAGTCGCTCTTTCAAGAATTTTTAATGTCCATGCATACATAGTTGGGTATTGATTTGTGAAACAAAAGGAACTTGAAGGTTTCAAACAAAATATTCTTTTTGTTTCTTTTCTCAATATAATTATTTTACACTATCATAGTTTTTATTGAAAAGGCAGTAGACAAAAAAGGAAGTGGAACAGGAATCAATTTTGAAATAATAAGATTGAATTTTACAAAGTTTTGATTTGTGACAGTAATTATGATGGGTACTTATATGGATGATGAGTGATGGATATAATGGTTGTATTTGATTTTTCAATTTACAATCTTATGTAGTGGATACAATGGTTTCATTATTTGATAACACTAATTAGCAATTTATAAGTAGAGATACCTCTTCAGGCCTCATTGCTCAGGACTAGATTTGAAAATCATACCCACGTTAGGTGATAGTGCATATTCTTATGCGTGCCTGATGACTAATGCATGTTATGCTATTTCTAAGGGCACGCTGATTTACAAAGTAAATAATTTTAGGTCTCTTAAACATTATTAATTAGGGTACATAATATGTAATGCTTTCCCAGCGAACAATGCTAGTGAAGATCTCTCATGTTTCACATTGGTTTTCCATCTCTTCTTACATTCGTTTGAGTGGCGTGCTCGTCATCTTCAGGAATACAAGTGGTATTCCTTTCACAATTGCTGGTTTATATACTTTTTTTACATGCAGGTTTGAGTGAACATCTTCTCTCAGTGTCTCCCGATTGGTCGTCTGTCACCTCTGACTTTCAGGGGATGTTCCCACAGTACTATGAGAATCATGCGATCCACTTGAGGACACGAAACTTCTTTGTAGATCTCACAGGTACTGGGATCAAATAGTAAAAGAAGCATCCAGATTCAGCTACGTGGCAATATGTACTATGAACAGAGGCACTAGATACAACATCAGTAGAACATCTCCTGAAAGTCAGAGGCGACACCCAACCAAGCAGGAGACTCAGAGAGAAGATATGTATTGCCCAAACCCAGTAATATGTATATAAACCAGAAATTGTGTACGGACTCACTTGGACTCTTGAATCCCTGGAGACAATGAGCATGTAGCTTGTCGAAATGTTGGAAGGAGAGATGGAAAACCTAACCAGATGTAAAAACCCAACAAACCTTCTAAGGTTTCTCGGGTTTTTGTGACGGTGAACACCGTTATTAATAAGAAGTTAACTGAAGATGACATTGAAAACACTCAATTGTGTACCATTCTAAGTTGGCATTATTTTTCATCCTTACTTTTAGGCATCTTCATGGCAATACCTTGGTTATATGCTGTGAGGGAAATGCTGGATTTTATGAAATTGGTATCATGGTCACCCCTATTGAAGCTGGATATTCTGTTTTTGGTTGGAATCATCCTGGATTTGGTGGAAGCACGGTGAGAGTTAATACTTAAAATTATTGTTATCACACTTTGAACTCCCTATAATTCATAAACACTCCATCCATGTGTGATTTTCAAATCTCTGGGGATACATATACCATGATCTTTATGAAAAACTTTGTGCCAAGAATGTCATTACTGCAAATGTTATGGATTTTTCACAAATGTCGTAGGAATGTGAATACTTACACGTAATGGCATGATACTCAAAGGAAGCGTAGCTGAGAAAAACTCTATCAATGATGACGTTTGGCTGTTTATGGAAGATTTGGCAATGTTAATTATATTCAAGGTATCTACTAAAATGCCATCCTTGTTTCAGGGTGTTCCTTTCCCAGATCAAGAAACGAAGGGAATTGATGCTGTAATTCAATTTGCTATCAACAACCTCAAATTTCGTGCAGAAAATATTGTGCTTTTTGGATGGAGCATTGGAGGGTATTCTGCAAGTTGGGCAGCTATGAATTATCCAGAGATCAAAGGAGTGGTGAGTTTAATGATTGGTACTTGTCAGTGAGGCATGTAAAGCTTCAAACAAACTATTTTTTTGTTTCTTTTCCCAATATAATTATTTTACACTATCATAGTTTTTTTGAAAAGGCAATAGACAAAAAAGGAAGTGGAAAAGGAATCAATTTTGAAATAATAAGGTTATTATATTAATGTGTTGTCAGTTTTTCAGTCATTTTTTAAGTAATCAATCTGTATAGTACTAACTTACTTATTGTATATTACTTAATGAAATGTAGCTGATATAAAACGAAAGACTTTGCTATATTTTAATAATGTTTAGCTATTAACAAGAAACTGATTACCATAATTAAATTCAGCTCTGGCAGTTGTTGAAATTGTTTCAATATTCTGCTAAGAAAAATATTTTTTCAGAGCTTTGTCATAATTCTTTGATATGTACATAATTGCAATTGAGAAGTGCTTGTAACCTTTGATTTATTTTACAGATACTTGATGCAACGTTTGATGATATATTGCCTCTGGCATTGCCGATAATGCCTAAATCATGGGGGCCATTGGTAAGAATGACTATAAGGAACTACATAAACTTGAATATTTATGAACAACTGTCAAAATATCCTGGGCCGATTCATTTAATCAGGAGAACTGAAGATGAAATTATATGCACAGAGTAAGTTTATGTCTATTGGCTAATTTTCCTGTATCTCTCTTAGTATTAGTTGTTAAGCTGATAACTCCTGGCTGAGAGTTGCTCTATTCCTGTTTTTGTTTTAAAATGAATGAATGTAAATAGTTAAAGGATTTTTTGTGCTGAGTTTGGAAATAACGCATTTTTAATTCCATGTCATAACAGATTTTTATCATAGATCATGGAAGAGTGAAAAAATAAAAATTATTATTTAATCATTTTGCTATTCGGTTATGTACAAAATGTCCTCATGTGAGAATAATTTTATATGAGGAATCCAATCTATCTGATAAAAATAATCTATTATTGCACCAATAAGCAATGAATCATGGATTAAATGAACAGGGAAAAATGTGAACCTATATGCTAATAAGGAAATAAAACTTTGTAAGGTTCACTGTTATTTAATTATGGGCACGACCCGGGTTTCGTAACTTGGTTACATCATCAGGTGACTGATCTTGCATGCATCACAAATTTATACACTAAGTACACAAGTGACCTAGAGCACCTGGCGATGTAACCAAGTTACGAAACCCGGGTCGTGCCCATAATTAAATAACAGTGAACCTTACAAAGTTTTATTTCCTTACTTCCAGTATGGAGAGGTTTCACAAAGTAAAGCCTGAAGTTATTACAGTAGACTCTCGTTAATACGAACAACGTTGTTACGAAGTTCTCGTTATTACAAGGCAAATCGTTGGTCCCGTCGAAAGGGCCTATCCAAGCAATAGTAAAAGAAACGTTATTACGAAATTTTCGTTTTTACGAAATTACGAACCTATGTCCCGGTCCCGGCAGTTACAATACGAACTTTATTACGAAGTTGCACGCACAAGTCACGGTATTTAGGTGGATATTCACTACACTTAAGTTTCAATAATTGCGCCACGTTTAAGTTATTCTCGTTTACTGTGCCTAAGAGCGTCAATTATGGTTCTTTATTCAGTTTACACGCAAAATCATATAACTAGCTTCATTCCTGTGTAGTCAGGGTGCCCTACTCATAACCGTTCGTATATAGGATGTACAGTCAGACCTCTTCCTATGCACATTCGATTTACGAATTTTCAGAGATACGAGCATTCAAAATTTTCAAATTTCAAATTTGGCGCCTTTCGATTTGGCCGATACTACACGGTGTGGCGCTGGGAAACTCACTGTGATCATGATCTGAATAAGGTATCAATGAAAATGGAGTGAATTTAGGAACTGTTCAACGTTTCGCCCGTTCTTCGTCACTGCGGGGAGCTATTTTTTCGGCTCCGAATGCATCGCAGGCCCCGCTAGATCAGTTCGCCACAAGCTTGAGTAAGCGCATACGTGTAATGCAGTGTTGCATCCCGCAGGATAACCTTACTCTGCGATAAATTACATAGTCCGGCTGGCGAGGGTTGTCCGATTACGGCACAATAGGATGGGCGGATAATCCTGCGCCAGCAGGGTTTAAAGCCAACCGCTGTCCCCCAAACGCACCTCACACCCTCGCCTAGTCATACAACGTTGTCAAATGCATAAACGAACACCGAAATAAGCCTGATCCACCAAAATAAGCCCATTCTTCGAATCACAGAACAAGTGATTATTCCTCTAGGTCCTTGACGCTCGTCGTCCCTTCCGGATCTTTTCTTCACGGAACACTTTGTAAGCGTTTCCCTTTCTTACATGGCAGCCTTGCCCCCTCCCCAGACCTAGACCATTTGGTCTGTAATTGGACAACTCTCGGTGGCCGGACTGTAATTTTATCAACCAAGGAACAAGGTCTTGGGACGCATCGAGTTTGAATATCGGAGTTCATGTATTCGGGAAGATATCAACCCTCGAATGCGTCATGGCGCAGTCTTCTGTTGAAAAACTGAAACGCATTTTCCTGTTTATATTTCTTTCCGCGTATTATAATACACTATTGCTTTCGACGATTCCTAAAAGAAACGTTCTTACGAACTTCGTCATTACGAACCTCCGATTTTTCGGTCCCGTGAACTTCGTAATAACGAGAGTCTACTGTAGTTATACTATATGCTAATATTTTACAATGCACTGCATAGATTCTTTGGTATATCAAACATAGTACAATGAAAGGTCCAATTAACTAGTGCTCATAATCCCTGGAAAATCGCTCGCTTAATTTGGTGGTAATATCTGATTGTGAACGATGAAGCTCTTCAATTCCCTCATTCTCCTTTAATTTATGTTCATCTTTCATACATGTGCTATTTCACGGAGGAATAAGATTGCCTTTGTCTCAGCCCTTTCTCAACCCTCTAGCATTCATTTATTTTCATTAGAAAATTTTCACTATAATTTTTTCTGATAATGAGTAACATTCAAACAATTATTTTCAATGTTAATCATAATGTTTTCATGATTTGTGAAAAAAATTGATGTGATTGTGTGTGACGGTTGTTTTCAGAAATTGTGGGAAAATATAATCATGAGTAATCATTATATGTTTCCTTTTATTTATTCATTAGTAAATCAGATTCATCGTCCAACCGAGGGAACAATTTGCTTTTGAAATTGTTGAAGTACCGGTATCCATTGATTGTTGATGATGAATCCTTGCCTGTTATTCATGAATGGCTTAGGATGGACTCAGAACGTTACTGTAAGTTATTTAAGTATTTGTGTATTTCAGGTATTACCTTATTTACTTGTATATTTTACATGTTTTATAAAGTACTAATAGCTTTCTCAGAAGTTTGCCTGATGGATATATTTGCCTGATTTTTTTATATTCTTGAATTACCACCCAACATTTCAATGAGAGTTGGGGACTCAGTAACTGTAGCAGAGTAACTGGAATGGTTACCTTTCATTTTCTTTTTACTTGTAACTGTCAACTCATCGCTTTCTGAAAGTTATTGTTACTTTATGGCATATACTCTACTGGGGCACATACATAGTTCCAAAAGCTTGTGCTGTATGAATGAGTGTACTAAGAATATTTCCGAGGCATGAACTCTGGAGGTATCGCTCTATTTTTTATTAATAATAATGCACGAATACTACACCTGGTAGCATGTCATCTATTTTCACATAGTGGCTCACTAAGTACACATGAGTTTCTACAATGGCGCTCAAATTGCTAAAAGCTTGTATGGTAGCAAGTTTGTCAGTTCTCCTCCTTTCTGCAAAAGTATCTTCGTGGTTAAAGAAAACCCTCCTGATTGTGGAGTAAATACAGGCCTCGTGAAAAAAATCTGATCAATAGCTGTAACGATACTTGTAACTGTAACTAGTTCGTATTTGAAATTGCAAACGATACTTGTAACTGACTACAAATTTTTAAAAGTAACTATAATTGATCCTAATTCCATTTTTTTTTTTACTTTACCCATCTCTGATTTCAATCATGTTTGTACTTATCTAGTGGAAATTCTTATAACATTTGTTTCTAAAACTTGCCGAGACATCGTCTGCTTTACTGAAACCTAAGAACTAATGTTATTTGCTTGTAAATGGGTGTCTTGAATTTTGATAGATTGTAGATTGAATCTATTCCTGAGTAATATGATATGATTTTCTTTTAATAGAAATTGTGCTGAACATTAAAATTATGAATGTTTACATCATTGCATTTCAATCATACTTAGTTGGTTTTACACCTAAGATCCCGCCTTAATTTTCCATCATTTCCTTGTAAGTTGTCTTTGTTTATGTGAGACTTACAAACTCCTCGGGTCACTATCATTAGTGAACCGAGTTATCAGAATAAAACTATTTATTATTAATAATATGATTATGAGATTTCAGCTGTGGGGGAACACCAAAAATTCCCTGCTTAACCAACATCCTTCCCTCTTAAACAGTTTTCAGCATCCTTTCCGATCCATCAATAGCCTCTCTTCCCTTCCATCTCCAGTACAAGTTTGTTTTTCTCATGGCCCATCTAAAGTTTGCAAATCTATTTATGAGTTTTTGCTCATTTTTATTGATATGGGCAGTAAAAACTCTCAAGAGACAAGTTAGTAGATTATGGTTATTTTTCCACTTTTTATTTTTGTTAAGCATTCCCTTAATTCCACAGCAGCAAAGTCATGTGATCAACTCCTGTTAGAGAATGCTTTGTAGTGCTTGGTCGACTTGTGCTATTGGGTGCTAGGATTCAGTATAGGTTATTGCTTATGATCTATGCATTCCATGTTCTTTGTTTCTTAGGTGTGTTTTTTTCCCATCCATATTTTTAGCATCCTTATGGAACAAGTACAACGTGAGTGAAGATTTATGCACTGCTTCACTGATCTCATATGTGAATGACCATTCCAACTCTTATCCAATGCTCATTGGTGAAAACTACAACTCAGAAATGAAAATTTCACTGAGTCTTTTTCTGGTGAGTCATGAAAATTTATAGTAAGATGCTCAATTTCTTTGGATTCCTGTCATTACCCCATCTTTTTTTTATTTTAGGCTAACAAGTATATGTCAAATTTCAAATCCTCTCACTGCACTCCCTTACCAGCTAATTTATTCAGACTCCCGTGGGAAGTATTACCTGACATAGAGTATTTGAAGGTATGTGTTTAGATTGTTTTTTTTTTTGTGTTAACTACAAGTGACTGTTTGCTTTTCCTCTGCTTAAGAATCAATTTCACTTTTCAGGTTGACATGTCATAGGCATAGTATTGTTATAGGCATATATTTGTGGATGTAATGCATGAAATTTATGTAATGAAGGCGCTGAATGATTTCAAAGTGTACCTTCATTTGCATACCACATCAATGGCTAAGTCAACACTGAAAGACTGTGGGATGTGGATGAAGCAAATTGATCTGAACTGATTGTTTTCTTTTTGTTGTGTGGTTGCTGTTGACACTTTTGGTATTATGTGCTTTGTACTCAAATTTATGTGCTGAATTTTATTATTATTTAATAAATGGAAAATTTTCCATGGAAATACCCATGTTTTATTTTAGATTTCCCCAATTGTGTATTAAGGCTTTCATAGTTCATGATGAATGACTTATCCTCTTCATTCCCCTTCCCCAGTTAACCAAAATCCTTCCCTCTAACACAGTTTTCAGCATCCCCTCCTTAGTTAGTGACTGGTCCATTTGTTTTGATCGCCGCAATACAGAAGGGAGACTCAAGTGGCAGCGTCTCTCAGATTGGGATTAGGACACCAAAGAATTGCAATTCACGCGAATCAGATCTCAAAGAAGTTGAATTGACAGAGGTTGGTGATGGTTTTTAAATGAAACTGAGGCAGGCAGAAACACCCCACTCTCGTGTCTACCTGTAGACTGCCCATATTCCTCGTTCATCTGGGCCTAGTGACCAGGGGAGGAAGAGGAGGGGGTGGCTTGATCCGATCTGAGCCTAGAATGTGAGAAACTCATTATCGGCAGTGAGACAAGGACCATCTGTCCATAATATTTAGATGTTTCAGTCTGGTCGAGGAGATGCTGGCCCCATATGTCCTCGATGACTGATAACCCAAACTTATGGGTTGGGAACCTTGCATTCGGCGAATGTGGTGACGAGACGACAGAAATATGCTTGAACGATTGTCTCGCACTTGGATACAAGGGGTGCAAAGAAAACACTGGGGTAAATGGGGGTCCTCCCCTAGAAAATTTTGGGAATTTTAATGTTGTGAACATGATTTTTAGGACTCAAAAACAGTTATTTTGTGCGAGTAATAATTATAAGTTATTTTTTGAGGCCGTCTTACTCGTTTTTGGCGCCTCTTTTTAAGGCTCAAGGGGGGAGGAGCAGTGGCGGATACATATGGGGCACGCACCCCCCCCCCCCCCATTGTGGGGCTGCCAGCATTGCCTACCATTGCAGAACCACAAATGGAATTTTTTTATATCGTCAATTGGCATTATGTCTAGTGTACGCGTATTATCATTTTAAATAAAACTTTCATTGACTTTGCGTTCGACTTATTTATTTGTCATTACTACAAAAGTAAAGATTGCTCGAGATATCTTTTGCGCCTCCCCCTCTTGAGGTTTTTTCTGTTTCCGCTTCCGTGGTCGAGGGGTTATAACCCGGAAAACCTCCCAAAACATTGAAGAATAGTTCTGCCAAGCTGCAGCCTACGGACCAAAAAATATGCTACATTTTTTCATAATATTCCAAAAGTAATTAATCAATTAAGATAATAAGACTTCGATGAAAAGAAATGTTGAAATTTTCTTCTGAGGATTCAATACCAGCATAGAGTGCCTGAACGATGTAATTCTGCGATCATAGCAAAAAATAGGGAACACTCAATGAGGGCTCTCTGTATCGCATATCCTATGCATAAGAATTTGATTCTCATGATTTTGCACATTTAAAAATATAAGTTTTTTTTCCTTAATTTTTTACTGACAAGTCGAGACTGTCTTCATAACCGATAATTTAATTATCAACGTAAATAACAGCATAGAATGACAACGTATCAAGAACAACAGCATGGAATATTTTGCTAACATATAAGCATTTTAATTATTTAGCGTTATGTAGTCGTGAAAGCGATTCTGTGTTAGTCGAGTAACTTGCTCGATCCATTAATTTGAAATGTAAAGCAATTGTGGTTCATTTTATCGGCTGATATAATTCCACAAAATATTTTATGGTGACAATAATTTGACGTGAGCCAACGTGAAGTTCTATCATCAAGGAGGATGTAAATATAAATATTTACAACAACCCTCCTTTTCTGTCATGCAAGAAACAAATGACAACGGTACGACGCTCTATTTATTTTGATACAGTTATCATCGTTCGCATATTTATTAATATTACATGACTTCTAAGTTTTTGAAAGGTCTTGGACTCGCGCTTGGCGTTACGCACGAATTCAAAATGTGTTAACAGGTTAAATTGGGACACAAAAGCATGTAACACAAGTGCTCTTAATGGTTATCAATCAAGTTTGAAGGAGTGATTCTTGTCCTACTGAGAATCGGCAGGTAAGGTTCTATGAATTACATGTTTGATGGATGTTGGTTTTTCCTCTGCTTTCAGTCTTAAAAATTTCAAATTATAAAACTGATAGCAATATATAGGTATGTTGTATTGTGGTATTTCGAATGTCTATTTGTACTGTCGTCGTAGTGAATGCGCGTAATGATTACAGGTGCCACGTTTTGTTTTAGGTACGATACTAATATTGCAAAATCTAATTAACCTAGTCTTAAATGCGGGCATATAGTTGCTATTCAAGCTTAAGCTTAGAGGTGTTCATTTTCATGGGTTGACACCGTTAGCAGTTGCCACGTAAAGGAATCAAATGGGGCCAAATGCGTATTTGTTCTTCCATTATATACCACCGTTGCGTGGCATTCTCGTGATCACTCTTGATTTTCGGACAAGGAACAGATCTGCCGCAGTATGAATTCATCCGATAGTTATAACCCAAAGAAGATAAGAATTTCCCATGTGAAACCCAACACTAGTGCTAGTTCTAAAGTTAGTCTATTAGATCGGTTGCAAAAATTAGAGAACCATATAAAGGAGTCACATAGTAAAATTATGCTTGAACTTAATTTGATAAAAGAGGAATGCATTTCGTCCCCTCAAACATCATCCAAGATGCTTGAGGGGACGAAAGTGCCGTTTTCAGATTTGGTAAATGCCCCTGTACCACCTCCGGAATCGCAAAAGAGAGTCTTGGATGTGAAATCTGATGCTATCCCTCTTAAGAAGGTTAGTAGCATGTGCATATTTCATGAGTATTGTACTTGTCAGAGCTATGCTTGGATTGCTATCTTTCCTATTAATAATTTCTTTAGGCTAGATTGGAAAGCTGGGAAAGTACACCAAACAAATTCACTGTGGAGCCAGATGGATCCATATTAGTATACATTCATGGGGCTCGGATTAACGGTCGAAGGGGATCTCAAGCTGGCATTGGTGTATGGTTTGGAACTGGCAATAATTTGTGAGTGTATAGAGCTTCTCAGGTATTATTGTAGTAGACTTGTATTGGGTTTTGGCATTCACAATTAAACCCCTTAAGCTCGGAGGATGTTTAACTTGTCATTGCCCATGGTTACCGTACAGCACTGTGGCAATCAACTTCACTAGAATGTATCTCCCTACAATTTTTATGGCTTGCTTACATTGTAGAGAGTTTTTTTCTGTTACTTAACCTGCAAAAAGTGTCTTTTACCACAAATGATCATCTTATGCAATCTTCATTTAGCCCCTTTCTCTATGCACAAAATTTACAGGACGTGGCACCATTTGGTTTTACTAGTAGCAAATCACTTTGCAGCACTCTGTCCATCTGTTGGGACGTTAAGTTATGGTCCCCTTGGCATCTTTCATTATGTGAAGCTGGATCTAAACTCCTCAGCAAACCTGTTTCAGAAGTTGCTGGAACAGCAGATTGTTGTGCTATCCCATTTTATCTGTTTGGTACATTGCACCTACGTGCTGTAATGCTTTACTAACAATATTTATGGGCCACTTTTCGCATGTTCGTTACCGGGAGGAGCTGAGGAGTGAATCTTCCTCCAAAATCCTACCATTCTACCACATTGTACCGTCCTCCAAAAACAATGAGAGGAAAAGTTCATTGTCACCCTATTGGAAATAAATCAGCTGATTAAATTGAAAATTCCAATTGAATTCAATTGAATATGCCAATTTTCTATTGAATTTCCTTGTATTCAATTGAATATCCAAAAATTCAATTGGATTTTCAAATTTTAAATTGAAAATACAAATATTCTATTGAATATTAGGAAATTCAATTGAATTCGAAGATGAGATTCAATTAAATTTTCAAATATTCAATAGAATTCTCAAATATTCAATTGCAATGGAAGATGTGGAAAAGCCCAATTAAAGTTTTTATTATTACACTGCTTCTAAAAATATTTCAACTTTAATTTCTATTGACATATATTATTCATTCAGAATTCGGGATTTGTGAAATTTAAAATATAATCAACAGATTTAGGCGTTACTTGGTGGAACGATGAGATATTCATGGTTAAATAAAAAACACAGTACTGTTCCACAACCTTATAATTATATATTATACCATGCTAAATTATAAGGTTGTGGAACAGTACTGTGTTTTTTATTTAACCATGAATATTGTGAAATTTAGATTTTGAGTATATCCTATATTGAACCGTTCAATTGAAAAGTGACAAATTTCGATTGAATTTTTCAACAAAAATTCAATCGAAACAACAACAATCGAACAACAAATTTTGTCACTTTTCAATTGAACGTTTCCATTGAATAATTTTCACTGGAATATTTCCAATAGGGCAATAGAAACTGCGAGAAAATAATGAGCATCATCATCTTTTACTCTTGCTCAGTGAATGCATTGCTATAAGAGTTTTTTCATGCAGTACCTAGCTATTATAGTGTTCTCTAAGGTGTGGCTTATTTTTTAATTTTTTTTCTGGGATCATTGATTCAATCTCTTAAATGTGCAGTAAGGAGTGTAATGAATGTACTAAAAATAATCAGGTTCATTCTTTAACATGTAGAGGTCACTCAAGAGCACAAAATGTAATAACCATTCATTTTCTCAAATGGACCGAGAGGCACCATTTCTAAGGCTAAAAGTTACATAGGTTTAGGCCCAAATTTCACCTCATTTTTACATCCAAGGAACCGTTCTTGAGAAGTTAAAATATTTTAGCATCCAATGCGGCCATGTGCCCCTCCCTAAATGCTGTGACATATCATTGCCCTGGGTCTCCCTCGTGACTTCCCTGGCAAGTACTAAGGCCTAACATACACGTTCCGTCCAGGCCGGGCCTTGAGGCCAGAACTGCACAGTTTGGCCGGAGCCTCAGGCCCACCATACACGTTCAGTTTGGCCTCAAGCTCAGGACTGTTCAGTCCTGGACTGAAGGCAGAACTGACAGTGTGTGGCGATACCTTGAGGTGGATTGTCGGCTGGACGGTGGCCGGATGGGAAAACAATGAGGTCCGGCCTCAAGGTCGCTTGGCCTTGAGGCCAGACCTCATTGGATTCCCATCGGGCTGTCCGGCCAACGATCCGCCTCATGGAATTGCCACACACTGTCAGTTCTGCCTTCAGTCCAGGACTGAACAGTCCAGGCCTTGAGGCCAAACTGAACATGTATGGTGGGCCTAAGGAAGCAATGCTCTGAGGCAACAATAAATGCTTGAAACGATGCTCAGTTGACTGGAAAATTCCAAAGAAGAATTAACCTCTCATTGAAAAACTTTGTAGTTTTAATGTTTATTTAGTTGTAACAAGTGCAGTTATTACTGTTTGTACGGAGTTCTTGTGCTGGTTAGGCCAGTTTCCAATGGTTTTATCAATAACTTGTTCGATAGAGAAATGGCTTAAAATTATTCACATTATTTTGAATACTTTAAATAGGACTAACTCAACTTTTTAAAAAAGGAATTTCTTTTGGGATGATTGAGGTGATGAAACTCATTAAATGGTTAATTATTAGTGGTTTTTTTGGCAAACCTTTCCCTTATATTCTTCATTAATATTTAGGAATAGAATATAAGAATTGTTCGTAAATTTCATCAATTAATGGTAGAAATTTCAATTATTGCCAATAAAATGTTTTGCCAACTCTGTATCCATTAAATGTAAGATGACATGAATGGCATATTGTGATTACTCTGCAGAAATATTTCTGCACCTGCTAAAGGAAGAATCACTATTAACTCGGCAGAGATAGAAGCAGCAACAGCAGCCATTGAAACAGCACATAGTGCAGGTAAGGTGACTATGCCATTTTTTTTGCTTCAAATTGTGATAAAGTTATTAAAGTTTCCACTTGACACATTCCCTGTCACTGATTTTTAAGGCCATTTTACAGGGGGCACGGAATTGCGTAGCTTAGAACTGCATTAATTTCTAAAATGATGGGGCATTGCACGAATGCATGAACAAAATTATACTCTGTTCATTTTATCTCTGCGGGTGAGCTGGTGTGGCCAAAGCAAGTGGAGACGAGGGGAGGGAAAGTTTCTCGACGCGTGACTTTGCCTTCGCCACTCAGCAAACAGTAGGTGTGGCCTTAGTGAGTCGCTCTCAGACCTCCGCCGAGTGAACATCGTTAACCTGCTCGTGGAGCAGTGTTGCCAAACCTCACGCGTTCTTCTTGTATTTTACTAAGTGTGCCTTTCACCAATGGGGCCTCATTTAGCCCGGTAGCTTACAATTTCATGGGCTTCTGTGATAGGATTATCCCCAATGCCTTCCAAATGAGTAGGTATATTGTCTCGGCCAATATATCTGTGGCCACCTATGACTCGCACGTTTTCAGTGACAAAGTATGGCGGCTATGTACATTTGGCAACGTTACGTTCGCTCGTCCTCTCTCTCGGTACTACCCCTCCCCTATCAGCGAAGCCATCCGAGATTGTCCGGGCTCTCGCGAAAGCTCACCCGCAGACATAAAGTGAACAGACAATAGAACGGGCTATTTTGCCATCTCACGTCCACGCACCCTCGCATGTGTTATAGTAATTCACCGCTTTACATGATGCAATTTTGACTGAGCCTTTGTACACACATCAGATTGTGCAAGTACCTGCCTCATGTGTAGAGGCCTTTAAACTTATTCACCCATCCAAAGTGTTTTTCTTTTTGCTTTAACTTTTATATTTGGATCCTTCGAGTGGATTTATAGAAGTCTGTTGACGTAAAAATTATGAGTTTATAACTTTCAGTGATAATGACTTATGTGGATTGGGACAGAAGTTTTGCTCATCCCACACTGCATCAGTCATTTATGCGGTTGTCATGCTCTGGTGTCTTGGAACCATGAACTCTGTAAATTCATTCGTGTACCATATGCATATAATGTTTAATAATAATTAAAAATAACTCACATTCGAGTGTACGCCGCGTGTCGTAGTGGAGATTGCCCCGACGTTTCGCGACCGACTGCTGGTCACTTTTTCAAGGGAATAATGTTGGGATTGGTTTTTGCTGCCTTTTTTTATATACATATTTCAGGTGGGAGGGGTGGGCGGAGGGTGTGAGGAGTAAGGACTGGAGGGGGAAGGTAACGAAATGCTGCGGATGACTGGGTTCCAAGTATTGCTGATTCTTAATCCGGTATCTCTATTGTAGTTGTTCTTGTTTTTCTTTATTTCTATGGCCTCGTGGATGAGTCTGGTTTTAAAATGTATTATCCTCGCGATGACTCTTGATTTTTCGAAGTCGATCGCATGTCCGATGGCTTTGTGCTCCGCTACGGCTGACTTTGAAGGGTAATCCAGTCGAATGGCTCGCTTGTGTTCTTCTATCCGAGTTTTGACTGTTCGTCCCGTTTCTCCGATGTTATTTCTTCTCGCACGATCGGCAGGGGATTTCGTATACTCCTTCCATTTGAAGTGGCGTCCTATCCCTGGCATTTCCTGGGAGGTGTCGTACTTGGGCGTGTGGTTTAAAAATGGCTTTAATGTCAAATTTCCGGAGGATGTTACCGATCTTATCCATTGTTCCTTTCACGTAGGGGAGGAAGGCTTTCTTTTGGTTAATGATGTCTTCTGCGTCTTGGGAATTGTTCCTGTTGTCCTTGTTGATAATCTTTTTAAAATTGCAGGATATAGCTCCGTTGTCGTAGCCATTAAGACGTAGGATGGATTTCAGCTTAATAATTTCTGAAGATAGATTCTTCGGGTCACTCATCCGGATCGAACGTCCAATTAGAGGGGTCATCACAGCGTTTAATTGAGCAGGGTTAATTGAACGTTCGATCCGGCTGAGTGACCCGAAGAATCTATCTTCAGAAATTATTAAGCTGAAATCCATCCTACGTCTTAATGTTTCCTTCTTCCTCTTCTTAAAGGGTTCCCTATTCGACCTGATGGGTAACGTTCGGACACTTATGCACTCTTCCACAACGCATTCATGGAAAGAAAAATGACCGGGGCGAAAGGAATGGTGAGGGATATTTTTTCTTAAGATGACCCGTGAAGGAGTTAAAACAAAAACACTTAACACTTTCAGCGGAACAAAATATAATTCAAACAATAAAACTGCATGTAACAAAACAAAAAAGAAACCCTCTTATAAACTAGTGATGTATGAGTTGGTGAAAACAATTTATGACACATCAATGATAAAAAACACAACTTTATAGCTTGATTTTCAAGATGAAATTATTGAAATAGCAAATGATAACAACAAAATATAGTTCGGTTGTGAGCACGTAAATAATGATACACTTTTTTAATTATTTCTTGATAGGGGTGGTAAATGAAAGTCCATCCCAATGAGTGTTTTTTTACTTAGGTGATTAATTTCACTTTCACTTAGTGACTGATGCGTCTCATGACTGTCTGTCTTGAAACTGGGCAGAAGAGAAGAGGGGGCTTTCGGGGGGGATAGTTGCGATCTTACTTGACCGTTGTCTGTGGTTAGACCAGGTTGGATCCAGCAAACTCTCGTTCCCTTTACTGCACACTCCTCTTTCTCCCTTGTTGGAGGAAGCTGCATCCGGAACAGAGGAAATGCGTCCTCTTAAGCTGGTCCTTGATCCTTCGGACAGGGGGGGTCTCTTATTTCAGACCGTGTTCCATTGGAACCAATCAGTTGCGTGGTTTGGTAGGCCCCTCGTCTTCTCTGCCGTGTCGCACCCAAATTCGGGCATGGGCTTCGCCCGACACTCACTTCAAAATTGTTCTTTTCTTCCACGCGCACAACCTTTTTATAATCCCCATCTTGGGGTGGGGTAACGCACAAGAAAGGGAGTAGGAACACGTTATTCACGGGAAAAACCCGAGTTCCTGTCCTCCCAAACACACTCACACAGCACTCATAATCTTACATAACCGACATTCATCCCCACTTTCGCATACACACTTTCCTCCATGGGCCGTGGTCTGGGGGGGGGGGGGGGGGGGGGAGGGGGGAAAGCTTAGTGGAATGGAGCGGGTAGGGAAATGAATGCGCCGAATTGAATGGCACCTCGTAATGGTGTCTGAACCATTACAGTACATAGATCAGTAGAATGAAATTAATAATTCTCACATTTGCATCAAGGATAGTTGTTGTTTTAAAATATTTAATGCACTCAGCATAAGAGTAAAAGTTGATAGCCTTTTGATCGGGCTACTCCTGTATCCTTTCTCTCTCCTCCGGTACTCCTGTCTCCTTTCTCCCTCCTCCAATACTCTCTCTGCGGCTACCCAATCTGTTTTTCCATGGACTCTGCGCCAACTTGCTCTGCCCCCTTTTATGTCCCCAGCACTTAGTTCCTGAAGTCCTTTTATCATCGGGAAATAGGTGAAATGGGTCTGTTGTTGTGCCCCATTCTCAAAGTGCAAAACTCATCCCCCCGACCATGTTTGACTGTTACTTCTGTGGGAACTCATGCTATTTCCTAGTCACAATATTTGAAAATAAATTAGAATAAAAATCTTTCCTTAAGTATTAGTGTCAACCAATTGTTGGAAAGGAAGATCGAGGGACACTAAAACAGAACCCAGAGCCTGATCCCTATTACCTTCAGTAATCACAAAAGAAGGAAATACCTACGTAGTACAAAATTTCTTTCATATTATTTGATCTGTAAAAATTGAGAAAAAAAATCATATAATAATTCCCAATAAAATATGTACTAATTTCACTACACTGCAAGAAAATGATTATTTTTTTATCATATTAGTTTTAAGGAAAGTGAATGGATGGGGAATTTTTTCTTGCATTTTGTGTTCATTTTTAGGTTCTTATTAATTTTACAATTGATTTTGATATTTTATTCACATTACTAAGGCACATTTTATCATATTCTACTTTTAGGTATCAAACAACTAACCTTATGCTCAGACTCAGATTTCCTTGTGTCGGCTATCACCAAATGGATTCAGAAATGGCAAACAAATGGCTGGAAGACACTTTTTGATGAGCCAGTCAAGAATAAAAAGGAGTTTATTCTTCTTGACAAAGCGAGAAAGCTCTTGCATGTTCAGTTTGTGAGTACACAAGTTATTCTCTTATAGTGTTAATCAATGTTTGCTTCGTATTAATTTATTCACTGTGCATTATGCTGCTTGGTGTTGCTTGTTCATTTTTCACTTTTTTTCTGAAATAAATCAATTGAGTTTTACCAGCATTCTGTCTTGTTGATAACCATGACTATGGTCTAACCATGTCTTTGGTACCTGTTGGTGTAAATTTTTTTTTCATTATACAGTGCAATTCAGTTATTAGTGCTCAAAATTCCCTAAAAATCGCTACTTCAGTAGTTTTTGAGTAATTGAGTAGCAATCAGTCCCCCTAAATGTTTGTTTAGCTAACAGTAGTATAGATAATCCCGTGATTGAGGCAGTTATCATTACAGAATTGTTGGACATTAATACAATACTGATGTTCTTCATAAACTGTTGCTGGAAGTATTTTCTCTGTTTCATTAATAGAAATAGGTGAGCTGACTTAATAATGAAATCCCCAGGCGATAGTGCCCCCAATACTTCAATCTGAAGTGCAGGCAAAATCTACTTTTGGTTGCATTTTCGTGTATTGGTGTGGAATGATTTCCTGAGTTATTGTGATATATTTCAAGTTTATCTCTAATGGAAGATGTAAGATGTTGGATGGAAAATCATTATCAAATACTAGATGGAGATGGTTGAGTTCTAATATCATACCTGTCAAGCGAGACTTGTGTTGTCATCTTGCTTTTTCGTATGCTGCTTCTTTCCAAATTTATTTTTCCTGGTCTCTCATTTCCATCCTGTTATGCTCTCTCTCTCTATTCCTGTTCACCTGATTTTAAATATTTTTAACCCGATCAGGAGACTTGAGTGTAAGAATTGCCATTGTTACCTACTCAAGAACTTGAATTTTTTATTATTCATGGGTATTATTCAAGATGAAGGTCCTGTTCTCAATAATATTAAATGCAATATTTACCCACATAAACTTTTACGTAATTTTCACTTCAATATCTGATTATTTTCTTTATCTATGCCTTACCTTGTGTCTAGTTATTTTCCCTTATATGTATACCGTATATGTCTGAATATAGTCCCCCCTTTTTTTTTCCAAAAATGCCTGTGGTAAAAGTAAAGGGGGGGACTATATTCGGAGAAATACGGTATGTGGCTCTGGTAAATGACACCACCTACCACCCTCTTTTGGTTTGGTGAAACACTGCACTGATACCAGTTGTTCTTTGGATGCGCTCTGATGGGGTATTTATAAGCTAATGGGATCATGGAACTTAACCATTTTTCCTACAGCTTACGTATTATAGCTTACGTCCATTGTGGGATAGTACTTTGGCTCCCTTCCATCACTCACAATCAGTCCATTGTGACCAGGTACAACTTATGGCGTTGGTTGGCCTTCAGATTATAGTATTGTTTTTTTGTTGGGCATTAAAAAAACATTATCGGGGAAATGGCGACACCAAATATTGCTTCTGAAAAATCTTTTCCTGATGAAATCCTTTGTGACAGTAGTGATGTACTCTTAAAGTTTTTTACGACAGTATTTTAGCCTTTGCACATCTGTTAATCATCCAGAATGTCTCATTTTTAGTTATACTGTAAACATACTTTGCAAAGCCTGTATGGGTGATTTCATGGCAGTTAGTAAAATGCACAAGCCTAGTCTTTATGCACAAGCCTAGTAACTTTATGGTCGTGTGGTGAAATTTATTGGAGTGCACAGCTCTCGAGTGCAAGCTGCCTAGGCAAGCTTGCAAATGCAACTTTTGTAATATTTAGGGCCTTACAAGTATGGTATGGTGGACTTATCCATGATTAGGATCAGTTCACCTTCTGTACCCTTTGGTTTGCATTGTTTAATCACTGAGCACCCGCTTTTTCCTTGTCAAGGTGGATTCAAAATTTCCAGCAATTTGTTGGACTATTTTTTATGAAAAAGAGTGAATATTCTGAGTGAAAAATGATTTTTCTAATGATCACTTGCCTTTGTTCCAGGCTCTTGTACAGCCCGGTAATTATGGACATGACCAAGCAGGTGCTCTTGCTCGCACTGGCGCTTCCAAATGCCCTCCTCGTAGGATTTTTTAAGCATTTATTTACTCAAGGATGAACTTTGTTTGATACATTTTTCTTGCAGATAATCTTTATTTATGTGAAAAACAGAATTTTGAGACTTTTTTTGTTGAACTTACTGTTATATTGTTACTCTTCCCTTTTGAAGTGCTGTTCATCCCAAGATGTTAAGATTTGAAAAGGGAAATAAATTTTTCTCTTTAATTTCGTTTGTTTTAATTAAGATTTTGATGTCATTTTACCCATGTGTGTACTTATAATCATGTATGCTTCAAGTTTCTGTACAGTCCTGTGATCATATGGGCCCTAGCCTGTAAGCTGAAAGGCCTTTATATGAATGTATTGTTTTCTCCCTTGCATTTTTTCTGAGATAAGTCTGTAACTTGGTGGAGATAAGACAAGCTCCTGGCGAGTAGTTGAGATACGGCATCCTCGATATTGACCTGTAATATACAATTGGTATGAAAAGTATTGAATCCAAAGTGATGAGCCAGTTTCAACTAACGAAAATGTTCACATCATTGCACTATGGGCACTGGTTACTGACTGTCTTAAAAGCTTACTCAAATAGACCACGGTTTAACTCTTGAATAGTGCTTTCATTATACCTGATCCATTGCTGTTCATATCTTCAGCTGCCACCACTGTGCATTTTTTTCAAATATTCCATGTTAAAGATGTATTGCCTTATTACACTTAATGAGGGATGGAAACTTCATATTCCTGTGTCGTAAACGTATGGGGAATGGATTGTGTATGTCAAAAGAATTCCATAACAATTGCACTGCAAGTAACAATTTTTTATTTTATTACTTCCATGGTGTAAAGTTTTCCAGGGATCTATTTTCTCTATTTCCTGGGAGAAGTAAGTTGCAGACAGTCTGGGGTTGGGTGAGAGGTCTCACTGAACTCCTTGGCACTGCATTGGAGCAGTCGAGATTTCACTGTGGAGGAAAGAGAGATTGAATAGCACTGACTTGGCCAGGGCAAATTAGCAACAAAATATATTTGTAAATTTAAGCTCTTTTTTTCTAAGGACCATTTACCTGTGGCTGCTTTATTGACAATATCATGATTACACCCTAGTTTCCTTTACAAGAACTTAATGTTTCTGGTTTCTAATCATCGCAAATGGCAATCAGGCATTGTTGTGCCACATGCTTACACAATCATGACCTGCTATTTGTCCCTCACTGGCAATTTTGTGCAATATGACTTGTGTGGTATTGTGTCCAAAATATCATGGTTTCTGCCTCAGCACAGCAATTAGACACATCATCATCATCACTGGTCAGCAACCCTGAATGGTATGATGCAGCTCTCCTCTCATTCAAATCGTCATAACATTAGTATCGTCAGCGTAGAGTATAGGTTTGACACCTGTGACAGATTTAAGAGTACCTACTGGTAGATCATTTACATACAGCAAAAATAGAACAGGGCCCAAGACAGAGCCCTGTGGCACACCAAGTAGGACTTCTTTACCAGGAGAGATAAACTGAGTGCCATTTTTGTATAATACAACATGTTGGTGGCGTCCACTCAGATACGATTCAATCCACTTATAAGGAGTACCTCATATACCATAATAACCCAGTTTCAGCAGGAGTAGTTGGTGATTGACAAGATCAAAGGCTTTAGAAAAGTCAAAGAAAAGACCCAGTCTCCGTTCTTTTGTCCAGATTTGAGAGTATATGGGTCACTACTTCATATAGGTGGCTATGGATGTGGATTTAGATTTCCTGAACCCATTCTGAGAAGGGGACAAGAGACTGAATGACTCAAGGTATGATACCAGACGGTTGTAAAGGACCTTTTCAAAAATTTTACTGATGGCGAGCTGGTTTAACAGGGAAATGGAACGGTATGAATTCATGTCCTGTTTGCTTCCTTTGCCTTTGTAGAGAGGAACAACTTTGGCAGTCTTAAGAGAGTCCGGGAAAACTCCCAGCCTTAAAGATTCATTAATGAGGAATAGAACTTGATCCTTGATAACAAAGACAGATCTTTTTACAACTCTCCCATGGAAACCATCTAATCCATGGCTATTTTTAATGGGCAATTTGTTAACAATATTGGTCAGTTCAGATTCATTACAAGGAAACTAGTACAACGAGTTGCATCTGTGATTGTAATGTGTTGTAATTGTAATTGTTTCCATCTATGCTTGTCTTTCCTGTTGTTAGTAGTGCTATGACTCAATGAAAGGCAATATAATTGGCGTAGATGTCATGGAGACCGCTGAAAGAGCATTATTTTCAAGCATAATTGGCTGATGTGCTCCCTAAATTAATAATAAATTCAATCTACTGATGATAGTGAAATCTTATTATGGTTTTTGAGTTTGTTTGTTGTTTGGGTACATGTCGATTGCTTAGGATATCTTAATATTTCAGTGTAAACTTAGCTGAAAAATGCTACCCGTTCATGGAATTGTTCAATAGCATCACCGTGTATGCAAAATTCATGGTAAAAGAATTGAAATGAAGAACGAAAATAAAGTAAAACTCCCCTGAAATAGTGGGACTCTTTAATACCTAATTCACCATTGCTCTCACTTCTAGATAAGCAACTCTGAAGTACTTTTTCCTCTCCGATTTCCCTTCATCCATTTGATGAAAAAATGCTTTTAACGCTTTCATCATTCCCTTATGCAGTCTCACTAGCTGTTATCAACAGCACTCACCAGGTTATTTGGTCTTATACGTTATAGGTTTTATAAAATTCACACCCTTAACTAATGCAATAAGTAGTCATTACGGAAAGGTTTTGGATGAAAAACTAGAATTAACATTCTTTCCTAGAATAGGTCTCAAATGAATCGTGGGAACCCAGTCAGACTGAAGTCAAATTTAGCGCTATTTGTAATCGAATGGAATCGAATCAATCGGGCGAGTAATCGATATACGTTATAATCGATTCTTTGGATTGAGCGAGTGATGGTGGGAAATCGTCTGTGTTCATAACAGCTCATGGTGGTGTTATTAATTTGTTCATTCTTTTGAAGACTCTGTGTAATGCTGTGTCGCAGTTGTATAATTTTGTGACGCATTCAGCTTTGTTACTTCAGTGCCTTCTCAAGTTAATATCGGTGCTAAATATGGGATCATCTGGTGAATCCCAGACTTTAAAGTTGCTCGTCGAATTTAGGTTGGTTGGATGTCACTAATAAGGTCTTTCTGTACCTTATATTGTCTAATGAATTTATCTGCCTGGTATTTTTTAAATGAGTGTTCGTCCGAAGTTAAAGTTATTTCAATTTTGTCTTCAGTGGGGGTGCTGAGCTCTTGTTCGACAAGAAAAAGACGCATGATGTCGTCTTGCCTATTTCGGCGGAAAAATGTCAGTAATTTTTTACCAAAATGTTTTGTGTTGTTCTCTGCAGTTCATTATGATAACAAGTTAACTTTTTCTCCTAATAGGGACAATTCGTAAACTGTTGCAGTGGATTAAAGATAACCTGCTGAAAGAGAGGCTAGAGTTATTTATGCAGAAAGATACAGTGTAAGTTTTTTTTTTTGCTTATTTGTCATAATTATATGGTGATTTAAGCGTATGAGTGCAGTTTTATCATATTAATTCCTCATATTGACTTGGATATACAATTATGTTAAATTTTGAAACACTATCTTACCCGTAATAGGTGGGGAAGAATGGGCTCCTTGATTTGAGAATGGAGAGCAATTTTGAATCCGCTTATCTAGTAGTATTAGGGATTATAAATGAGCGGGTTGATTCGGTGGGCGATTGTTGTGCGTTTGTGTAGTCGAGTATCGATCTTTCGTATGCTTGCACAAGAATATTTCTTTAGCCATGAGTCCGCAGGGAGTCAATTCTGCCCCACACTGTATTTCTCGCCTGTACACAGGACTCCATTTCTCCATGGTCATGCTCTCTTTATCACTGTTTTCCAAGAATAGGCGGATAGGACTGGCCGGGAAAGCGCATGCAAGACAAAGCGACTATGAAACTAAATGCTACAAAAGTGGTGCATATGCTCCCCTATAAAAAAGAATACCAAGTTGTTAAAATTTTCAGATTAAAGCTAAATTAAAATATCAAAAATCATGTGGAAAAACATACCACTTAAATGTGAAAACTACAAGTCCAACTGCGAAAACAGGCAAACGTTTATGGGGAGAGATACGGTTTTTCCATGGTTAATATTTGTCACTACTTTGAATTTTTTCCATACAAGTAAATATGCACTTTTTCTGCAAATTTCTCTCTCATCGACTGAGAGTATTTTTGCTGACTGGGGACAAAGACATGGAATGATACAGGACTGGCTTTTCTCTAGTACATGTTTTCCAGATGACAAAAAACTCTTCGTACGCCATATGGAGATGCATCCATGTACAAAATTATTGGCTTAGTCTTATCATAATGAATCAACAAGTTCTGGTCCAATTACCAGTATGTACTCCTTTGAAAACAAGCCTCCCATTTTTTTATCGTCTCTGCAAAAGCAGCTTCATCTCCCATGGCAATGTTGGGTTGCTTATTAAGATACTTCAATTTCTGACTCACATTTGGGATAAAATCTCCATGAAAACTTAGCTAACCCAAATAAGCAGCCAGTTCTATGGCATTTGTGGGGGATCTGGCCTTTGCGATGGCCTGTACTTTTTCAGGCATAGGTTAGACTCCTTGATCATCAATGGCATGCCCTAAATTGGGGACTGATGTCTTGTAAAACTAAAATTTTTCATAGTTAACTTGTACACTCTGCTTTTCAAGCCTGCTCAATACTTCATTAGTGTGCTTGTGACAGTTTTCCAATTCTTCTCCTCCGATTGCAATATCATCAATATAATAATAATAATAATAATTTTTATTCACTTTAGGCAAGAACATTTGCATAGTTTCGTCAAATTGAATCAAATTAAATTTACAGAATTACAGCATATCAAAAAGAAGAAAAGAAAAAAATTTTTTTTTTTTACAATAAAGGGCCTCTGCCCTTATCATACAATACCTTCATATCACATTATATAAACATAAAATAGTACAGTTGTATTATGCAGACCTTGCCTTACAGAGGACCCTCCTTGCAAAGCAAAAAAAACTCTTCCGATGCATAAATTGGTTTTTGGAGCATAAAATATACTTTCCTACCTTGGGGATGTCTGATAAAATTACATCCATGACTTGTTGAAATTGAGGGACAGTACTTGCAATCCCAAAAATTTATCTATTGAGGCGTAAAAGACCCCATGAAGTTATGATAATCAACAACTCCATAGATTCCTCTGCAACTTTCAACTGCAAGTATGCTTCTGAAAAGTCCAAAATTGTGAAAAATCTACATTGTTAGGGCATACTGAAAATGTCTTTTACCCTGGGATGGGAATATAGATCAATCCTCAGATTTGGATTGACTGTTCTTATAAAGTCAACTACATTCCTGACGTTTTCATGTTTTCAGTACAAACCAAATAGGTGGTGCCCAATTGGAGACTGGGGTCAGCTTCTTAGCTTCCCCCTACTCCCTCATTATGTTTTCAACGTTGGAGGAATACTATCACTCTTGCCTAATACTAAGACTGCATCATTCTTCAGGACTAACCTTGCTTTAAACCTTGTGATGGCCTTACTCTTGTCTTCTGAAAACATTGTGGATATTTTAGCTTCTAATCAAATTCATCAGACTTACTCAGATCTAAACTGCTTGTACAAATACCTTGCACATTATTGCCTATAGATTTCTGCAAATAAACAAATGGACAAAATGACTCCACTTGGGACACAGGATGTCTAAATAAGATCCTCTCAGAAGAGAGACCTCGTGCAGACCTCTTTCCTTTGGGTGCTCACTTCCGCTGAGCTTCACTCTCGCTTTACTGTCTTAATTGGTAACAAACCTTTTCCTTGAGAATTTTTTTCCAGATTACCATTACTTGTCATGGTTTCATCCCATCCTCGTAAAAAAAATTGAATATTTTCTCGAGGATCGCAGTATGGGTACCTCAGACCTTGACATTTTGGCCAGATATGACTCTCAATGACAGACATAGGGCTCATTTTCTCCACTCCCACTCTCCCCTTATTAACGTTTTCCAAGGTGCCAATATAGCCCGGACAGCACACCTCAAATTAAACAACAATGAAACTAAGAGCAACACAAATAGTGCAGTTGTGACTGGTTGTGTTTTGCTTTCAGTAATGAGTTTAAAAACCTGTGATGTAGTTTCTTGTGCAGCACACCGTATATTTCCTGTATAATCGTGGAAAGGGTTTTGGACACATTACGATCTTTTACATTTAATGCATGAAGACTCCTATTTCAATGCATTTTTGACAGTAATCTGGTCAACAGTGTAGATTCATTCACCATTTTAATTTTGCAGTCCATTCTCTCTGCCTCTCTCTGAGTTGTGTATGTGTATAAGTTTCTCAAACGTGTATTTATTTTCAAATGTAGGAGACCTGGAATACTTGTTCTCGTGAATGACACGGACTGGGAACTCCTTGTAAGTAGTTTTTATCAAGGTTCACAGAGTGTGAACCTAATATATTTGTATCTGTTGTATTTGATCTTATTTGAGAGGAAAATGTAATTTGTTTCATTGTGCTTTTTAATAAAGTAGTTTTTCTGTGTTAAAGTAATCCAAAATGTTCTAAACTAAGCTGTGTAAAAAAATATTTTCTACTCCATGGTCATGCATCATATTTATTTATTCATAAGCATGTGAAAGCCAGCAGATACATTAACGTGTGCTAGTCAATTAGTGAATGCATGTTTGCTTTAATGACTATGGAAATTCACAATCTAACTGCCCAACTTGACCGAATGCATTAACAGAAAATGGAACATAATGTAATATGGATCTAGCATTTTTACAAATTCCATTCTTTTTCATTTATTCACGCACATGCTCTCGCACAGCTTATAGTCCCGGGAGTATATATACATATTCAAAGAGCGCCAAGGGCTGATCTATCGCAGGTGTTTTTTTACTCTCATGCCTTTCATTTTTTGTGCTTCATGTAGGTGTTGTTAATATGTATTTTTGTGTATCTGCCATGCTTTAACATACCCATAAGTATTGAGAGCAAATGAAAAAAAAATCATATGTATTATTAGGCTTTATATAAATTTTTAAGTGCAAACCTGCAAATTTTCCAAAAAAGCCCTGGCATTCTTCCGCATACCAGGCAAAGTAGGTTGGCGCTAAAAGGGTTAATGTTTTGTGTAACCATGGAAAGAAATTTACTCTGCAGCAAAGCTCAACTTTATGTTTACACCCACGTACCATCTTATTTTTTGGATTCCATTGAACTCTCATTTCAAGAAGTCAAAGTAAACTTAATCGTTTCTCTGGTAGGTTTCGACTGTGTTATTTATCTGCAGTACATCTAGTGCTGGAAGTTAACTAAGCCAAAAATTCAGGCTGTCCAGCTCTCTGAAAAATTGGTTTATCCGAGGGAATTTTATTTTCATCAGAAATATCAGCAAGATCTTAGTAAAATATGTATGTATATACTTGTTGTGAGAAGTTTTGGATAGCTTTGGCTTTTCATCGGACAATCTTATTTTATTATGTCAAACTGCAATAATCTGAATTTGGGGATGTATTAAGAGATTTTTTTCACTCTTTTTCTGCCCCATTTTGCATATTTACTGTCTTGTACAGCATATGAAAGTGAAGGATCATATCATTGATTTTGAAGCTGGGTATCAGTTTTGAATCCACTTTCAGTAAAGACACTTACAAAGTATGTGAATGTAGAGAGTAAACCTCAATTTATGGCCTTAGTTTTTCATCATATGGCTTGAAGGCTTTTGTGATGTTCCGTGCAGTAGAAGTGAAATTTGCTGCAAGGACCATTGCAGTGGATGTAATGCTCTCTGAATACATGTGTTCAATATGTGATAAGCATGGTATACTTGTGTGTGTATGAACCATTAACAGAGTCCTCTTCTGTAATACATACTATCCTTTCCATTAGGTCATAAATTAATATGTTTTCTGTTCTCATTCATAGTTTATGTGTACTGCTGATGCGTTTCAGTTCTTCTCCAGGTCAAACTCTTCATTCTTTTGCTTATACTTTATATGTGTGTGCAAATGTGTTTGAATTCCTTCTGAAATGCATTATTTAAAGTACGTACTGCTCTGAAATAATAATGTCTTATTTTTTAAGGGTCAATTGGACTATGAACTGCAGGATGGTGACAACGTTCTGTTCATTTCAACCTTGCATGGAGGATAGTGATTCATGCCATTATCAAAAGGAGGGTTTTACTGCCTGCTCATAATTTTCATTTGATGCTCGCCTGGACAATATCCTTCCTTTTAAGGTTTAGGAATGAAAATAGTCATTTGAAAGAAGAAACTGCATACTTACCAGTTTATTTGTGTGAGTTTTGAACATACCTGCGTTTTACTATTGTTATTGAAGTGTGACTGTCGATTATACAAGGACAATATTTTTTGTTTTGAGCATTCAGATTTGGCTAGATGTTGTTTGTTAATTTTGTCTGGGTCACAAATTGTGATTGGTTCATAATTTTGTGATACTTGCCTCTTCAATTTGAAGAAGTGATTGAATAAAGGACTGTATGCTTCGGATATGCATCACTTTTGGACTTTGTATTAATTTACGGTTTTTGTGATTTGGGCTGATAACAAATGTGTCTTTTAAAAGTGGACTTAAGGTACCTTTTCCTAAACCTTGAGGTATTTTCATATTTTCAAAAATGGTAAAAATGTAGCTCTATATTGTGATAATCCCATGACAGTGCATTGAACCTGAAGATGTCATAGAGTTGTTAAGCTACTGTTACTAATGCTGATTTTAATCTTTTTGGTGGGGATTACAATGTTTTTCAAATGAACATTGGGTGCTTCCTAGATTTCCAGCCTATTTTGGCTGAGTGTACACCAAAGTACAAGTACTAACGACCCAAAATTGGATTTTTTGGAACTCAATTAGAACTCATTCAAAACAAACAAATGTGGAAAGTTACTCGGGATTTCCACCGGGTCAGGTTCTCCAACTCAATCTCGGCCAACATTTCGATGAACGAGTTGTTCATCGTCATCAGGGCAATAGATGCCACAATGACGATGGACAACTCGTTCATCGAAACGTCGGCCGAGATTGAGTTGGAGGACCTTACCCGGTGGAAATCCCAAGTAACTTTCCACAATTCTATATGCCGGGAAAGCCTGTGAGCATTCTTCAAAAACAAATGTGTTAAGAAAGATTTTTTGGATCTCAACCTAATTAAAAAAAGATTTTTTGACATCTGAGTTAGCATTTAAGAGATATAATCCCATGCAATCTGTTCCACCCCGCAATGGAGTGCTGCCAAAGTAAGACCCACACCACATACTTTTGCTGCTAGATACTAGCTCTCCACCCCCGGTGGAGTCAATGTTCCTTGTGTGAATGATCTATTCTGTGTTCTCTTAAACATGGTTGAAATAGTTTTTGCTACAAGTAAAATCAATTTATTTTCACAATGGCCAAGCGCATAAGTAACTGTGAACCAAATCACTCGCTCTTTCAGTTGATCACTGATCTACCTCTGAAAATTGGTATTTGAAAGTTAAAGTGTCTTATGGTTCATTTTAAATTCATTTACTCATTCATCTGAGATATGGTTATAATAATAATAATAATAATAATTTCGTCTTTATTTCCCAAGCGAATTTAGGACAACATTGTCCTCTCTTACAATTAACTTGACAATCACATGTTATGAAGGAATGTTGAGGAGGTTTTCATATGTTTAACTAATTACTTACATGTATTTATTAATTCAGAATCGTAGTTATTAAGAGCTGCAGTCCAAAATACCTCTTGGTGGGCACATTAACATACCGGGTTACACGTCACGAGAGAGGTACTAGAGATACTAAAAGTGAACGGAAAGTTTTGGAGAACTGTTCATGTTTGAACTGGTTCATTCCATTGAACATTTTTTTTAGGTAGTTTGGTTCTTTTTGACCCATCTCTGGTGAGGACACTCAAACCCGCCTTCGAAGAGTCCATTTACTACTCATGAATGGCAAATAACCTTGAAACTCAGCCAAAAAAAATTATACCTTGCATGCAGTTTGTCCCATGCATAAAGGATAACAGCATTCTCTAAAGACTCCTCCCTAGGAAAGTCACATCTCAATAACCAGAGGTGCTAGTGGAAGGGTTTTGTGATGAAGATGAACTTGTTGAAGTTTCTGGTGGACCCGCATGAAAAAGGAATTAAAAGTGTAACTTAAATTAATGTGTTTGATGAGGTAAAAAATTAATTGAAACATTGTTAAGAACTGACGATGACACTCGCTGTTGTGAACTCTGAATTAAATTCTTGCTGTGAAGTTCATTGTATTAAATGGAGTTGTGCTTATGATGTGCTGATATCCACGTATAAATCCACAGAGGAATGGATAATCTGCACCCGAGCTTACAGGAATAGGATAGTTTCCTTCATCAAAGAAAACGAAAGGCATTGGTTGCGATTCGTTACCTACCATTAGTGTATTCATAATAAACAAATTATTTGGTTTTAGAAATACTGGTTTAGACGAATGGCAATGGTCAATTTTATCCTCATTTGAAAAAGGCCAGATTGGCGCCCATGCGATGCCACTCCACGTGACGTCATAGGGACCTAGTTTCTATACGAGTAGATAGGAGTTTTACATCGTCTAAGATTATCAATGCATGCATGAGGCACAGAGCTCAGGGAAACATGTCTTAATAATCACCTATTAAAACTGGCTAAGGTCGGAAAGTTTTCTTCGTTTGATAAGGTATTATAGTAATCCTTATTTAAGCCAAGCGCTAAAAATCTAAAAGCGTGAAATACATACTCCAGGAGTAATAATCTTTCGATTTAGGCAATAAAAAAATAATAGGAAACCACCCTATTGGTTAAACAGGCTTTGATTGATTGATTGATGGAAAAGCTTGTTTTACTTCTTGGAGAGAATAAAATTAAGCCAAAATTATGTTTCGATTAAATAATGGTCTAATATGACCTCAGCACTATTATATAATATCAAGATATTTTTAAAGACACCTCTTGACTAATATTTAGCGTTTCAACCAGCATTCGCAACACAGTTTTAAGGGTTTAAGCTTGAATATTGCATGTCAGGAAGTAATGAATAATTATTTACTTTGAAAAATTATCTTTTTGGAGAATCGTAGAAAAACAGTACCTTCTATGGTACATGTACAAACCATGAATTTGAATCACATAATCTATTTAGAGCAACAGGAATATCTTTCTTTCGCACTGCGGGCACTGAGTACTGGAAAACTTAAAAGGGAAATTAATATACATGGTGCCATAGTTATATATATTAAAATAGTTCAACCTCCATTGTTCGTTCATGCACCAGGGGCTAAACAGGAGAGGAAATAATATGAAAAATATGTCGTATACATAATATACCCTGACATTTTGTCAAGAAAGATGTTTATAACTGTTGTTTTTACCGAACGGGATGAAAATACACTGTTAACCCACCTCTAGCTCTCACTCAGCGAAAATAATCTTACAAAACACGTTTTGATTCTTGTGCAGGTAGGCAATTTAGAATCAGGATAACAGCTTTGTGTCACCACAGGGCGCTCCCAAAATCTGCTTCAACAGGTGTAGTTATTGCAGCATATATGTAGTTATTTTTCATGTTAAATTAGCATCATTCTCGCACAGTTCCCTACCACAGATGACAACTGTTGTCAGAACAAAATCTCCAGAGTGGATTTTTGATGTTGGAAACGTGATTTTTAGTACTAAAAAAATAGCAATTTTATACGAATATTTATTAAAACGAAGTACTTTTGTATTTAGGCCATCTTACTTGTCTTTGGTGCCCCTCAACTCAAGGGGGGTTTGTAACCCTCCCCATGGCTACGTCACTGATTAAGGGGTGCACAATCACTCAGTGATCTAACCCGAAGGTTGGTTTAATAAGGTGATGGTAGAGCTCATACCTGACTAAGCCACGGATGTGAGAACATCACAAATTCAGGGAATGGGGAGGGCTGTTACTTTGGCTGGGTCACCTTGCACTTCGAGGATCTTTGAATCAGGGTTTCCGGAGGCATAACTCCGGATTCACTCTTAAGGGTACTCATCTAGAATTTGTGGTAGGGTTCCCCTGAACCTTGAAACTAGAGCAGGGCACAAAGCAAAGATTTTTTGACCGATTATTTTCCGTGTTTTCAATAGACCGTTTACAATAAAGTTTCATCAGTATCAAAAGTCATTAACCACTCATAAATCGACCTTAAATATTTATTAAAGCACGATGGTTCCGTTGGCATTGAATTTGGCAGGATATTGCACAATATCAGTTCGAATTACAAAAATCACAATGCATGCATCTTTAAATTGGATATACATGTGCATCTACCTTCTTAATTTTTTATGCACCTGCAAAGAGCCGGTTTTAATTGAAATTGAATTTATCGCAATGTTTCAATTGAGGCCTCTGGACTGCTATTCTGACTAATTTGCTTCGCTTTTCAAGTCAAAGTTGCGGCTGTATCATTCTGCGTTTAACCTCGCATTCATGTATTGTAAAATTTGCCCGTTACGTGTCCGTCATGTCTTCTTTGACTTATGGCATTTCTCACAAATCTCACAAAATATGTTTGTGGCTTGTCTTCAGTCCAAATATCTCATTTCGAAAGCATCAACCAATCATCGGGGCGAATTCTGAAATTATTTCGGGAGCGTGTGGTCATAATCATTAAATTATTATCACCTGTCACCAGGCTCGGTATGGCCAGGTCGGCTGGTCTGCGATCCCTGAGGGCCCCGAGCTTAGGGGGCCCCGACAGCGCTCGCATCTACCGTGAAGCGTAGGTGTATGAAAGAATTAATAAAAAAGACTCGGATTGCTTTCATCAAATTTTCTTTGCTGTTATGAAATTCTACATTTTCATCAGTTGTTTTACACTGTATGCAAACTCATTATAATAAGAATATATAAAAATAAATGATATAAAAGTGTTAGAAGATAAAAGAGAACCCAAGGTTTTTTCTCAAAGTTTTTTTTTTAAGGCTTATTCGGAAAGGTACTTTTAGAGGTTTTTTTTTTTAGATTTTAGCGAGGTTTCAAGGAGCAAATTTACTAAATAATAGATAATAGAATCATAATACATTATTATATTTTATCAGCTGTGAAATTCTCACTTTTCATAGTTTTTTTTTCTTATGAAACTGCTTTTTTATTAACTTATATTTAGTTTTTTTAAGAGCCAAACAGCGTCAAAATCTATTTCCTGGCCTCCAATAGGATGGTTTCCTACTATTTTTTTATTGCCTAAATCGAAAGAGTATTACTCCTTGAGTATGTGTTTCACGCATTTAGATTTTTAAATGACGATATCCATTTTTCGCGATTAAATGAAAAGTGAAAATTTTCATGCGCGCGAAAACGCGACGGCCAAGTATGAATGCCGGGAAAACTCCGTGTGACGTCGTTCTGGTTCCCGCTGCCGCAAGTGAGGTGACCTTGGGGCGAGGCTTTGAGCGCTGATACGACGCAGGATGCTAGCAGGTAACATAGTACCCTGCTAGCTGGTAGCGCTTGGCTTAAAGAAGGGGTATTAATACCTTATCAAACGAAGAAAACTTTCCGACCTTAGACAGTTTTAATAGGTGATTATTAAGATATGTTTCCCTGAACTCTGTGCCTCATGCATGAATTGGTAATCTCAGACGATGTATAACTCCTATCTACTCGTATAGAAACTAGCTCCCTGTGACGTCACGTGGAGTGGCATCGCATGGGCGCCAATCTGGCCTTTTTCAAATGAGGATAAAAATTGACCATTGCCATTCGTCTAGACCGGTATTTCTAAAACCAAATAATTACTAAATTATGAACACACTAATGGTGGGTAAAGAATCTCAATCAATGCCTTTCGTTTTCTTTGATGAAGGAAACTACCCTATTTCATAAAATTTTCCGGGGGAGAACCCCATATGCCCCTGTAAGGGTTCTCCCCCATTATGCGTCCTAGCCGATGGCCCCCAATCAACCCAGACCGCCCAGGCGCGCCCCTGCCTTTCACCTGTAATTACATGTGAAATTTACCGTTCCATTTAAAATATATTGAGGTTTATCCACTCCCGGGTGTTTCCTTGATCTATCAGGGCCATCTGAAGCATTTTGGGTCCAGTGTAATAGTATTTTCTCCACCACTGCTTTGACTATTAAAATACAAATGACACAACAACATAAAAGAATAAAGCACTTTTAAAGAGTGTTTAATTATTTCAATTAATAATTAACCAATTAGTGACCCATCTGAGGGCCCGTGGAAAAATGCCTCCACACCTCCCCCCCCCCTAATTTGTGCAATCGAGAACCTTTGATAACTGAAAACCTTTCGTTAAATGAATAGACCACTGCCAGGCTTACGCAAATTTCGAGTGCCTAATCCAGAGTATGACCTTGAACTCAAAGCATTTCTATCCTCCAATTCTTCGGCGTACTGGTATAAAAAATAATAGTGCATGCCCCTTTTTGATACACGCGCCATCTACACAGTGGCGGATACAGAAAAAACTCAAGGGGGGGGCGCAACATATCTTGAGTTGTCTTTACTTTTATCGTAATAAAAGATGATCAAGTCAAAGGCAAAGTATATGAAAATTTTATTTAAAGTGATTATAAACATGTAAAATACAATGCCATCTTATGATATAAAAAATTTACAATTGTGGTTTTGCAATGTTCGGCAATACGGGCGGACCCGCAAGGGGGGGGACGCGCGCCCCCTGCGCCCCCCATCTGTATCCGCCACTGCATCTACATGAGATGTGTTGGCCGGACCACTTCCTGCCCCGTTTCTACAAGGCCTACGCGAATCGCGGTAAATGAGCTTCCAAGGGGCATAAGGGGGCTGACGTACGTGCGATAGCGCATTTCAAATCATGTGTCGTTTTAAAGCGGCGAATTGCTACAGCGTGTGCGAGAATGCATGAGGGCGAGATGGCAAAATAGCCTGTTCTAATATAGCTCATGCAATCTCGCAATTGTGCGCCAGATGAGAAAATAATGCAGTTCATAATTGTGCAATAGCACGTCCCGCGTGTAATTGCTCAATTCAGAACTCTAGCCTTTGGGTGAGTCAAATAAAAGTTTTACTTCTGCGTCTTGTCGCATGCCTCATTTTATGTGACAGTTCAAATTTATTTCAAATATTCATTTTAAAGGTATTGGGAGGTAGTATTTAAGGAGGAATTGTTTGCAATTATTACAAGGGAACTACAAATAAGTTCATGGCTTCCTTCAGTATTCCTATGGTAGAGTTCGAGAAACGTAAACGATTATATGTATCCGCACGGCTTATTTTATGGGAAAATCATCTTCTATTTAAAACATCAATGCATTATTGTATTCTGGTGAATAAATAACCAGACAAAAGGTGAGTAAAAAGCATTCCGATCCAAGTGTTTCTTTGAACGATGGGCTAGGATATTGAATAGAGTGGTATAAAACGCACTGGCCATCGGTAGCGATTACTTGATAACTTGTATAATAATTATATATAAGCGTACGGTTCTATTAAATTATGAGTAGCTCAAATATAACGTTTCATAAGAAAATTTTTGCAGGTCCTGAGGTCTCTTACACGTTTACATTGAAAAAGCCATTAATGAAATCAAAGAAAAGGAATTGGGAGTGAATATCCATGGAGAAAAAAATAGCATGCTAAGATTTGCCGATGACATAGCCGTTATAGCAGAAACAGAGAAGGATTTGAAAAATATTCTGGTTAATATGGGTAGGGTAATGAGTAGATATCAACTGAAAATAAGCACGAAGAAATCCAAGATCTTAGTATGCAGCAGAAGAGAAGAAGTCAAGACCAACATTAAAATAGGGAGGCAAAAACTGATAGAGGTGGATGAATTCTGTTATTTGGGAAGCAAGATAACTAGTGACGGGAGAAGCAAGAAAGAAATTATCAGCAGAATAGCCCAGGCGAAGAGAGCATTCCACAAAAAGAGACACCTGCTTACAGCGGGAAACTTAAATATAGAAGTAAAGAAACAATTTATAAGAACCTACATCTGGAGTATGCTCCTATACGGAAGTGAGGCATGGACAATGACCGCAGCGGAGAAAGCAAGGATAGAGGCCTTTGAAATGTGGTGCTACAGAAGAATGATGAAAATCAAATGGATCGACCGAGTTAGTAACGAGGAAGTCCTGAGAAGGGTAGGAGAGAAGAGAAGCCTCATGAAAACCTTAATAAGAAGACGGAACAACCTTATAGGCCACATCTTGAGACATGATGGCCTGATGAAGACAATCGTCGAAGGACAGGTGGAAGGCAAGAATGGAAAAGGAAGACCTCGAACAAAATATATGGAACAAGTAAAGAGAGATGTGAAAGAGAAGAAATACGTAGGAGTGAAAAGATTAGCTGATAGGAGAACTGAGTGGAGAGCTGCGTCAAACCAATCCTAGGATTGTTGACCAGTGATGTGATGAAGAAAATTTTCATCGTAGTATTCTCGCGGCCAAAAATTTCCAAGGCGCTCTCACAAAAGAAGAAGAGGGCTGATTGTAGCTTCATCTGGGCCAGGTGGAATAAAATAAAAAATTCAATTCATCGTCCTATTAGTTTTCGATGTGAAACTCTTGGAAAGGTTTCTTAGGTCTTACTCACCAATGTATTAAACGTTATAACCGTGTGTGGCATACCTTTCATCTAGACCGATCTATGTGGTGTAGACTGGAGACTCTTGGACGAGCGATTGTTATTGATAATGACAATTCAATTTCTATATTCTTCGGGTAGTACCAGCGTTAATGTAGAGATAAGGTTGTTGCCGTAGGGATAGAGTAATTCCGTTTTTAAAAACTGTAATGGGCTGTCTAAAGGTTTGTCGTATCTTTGCTGGAAACGAAGAACGGTCGGCATTAAACTTACTATTTACTTGGAGTTTGTGGAATCGAGCGGTATTTTTACGACTAATTTGCTAATATAGTGTGTATTCGAACGTTAGTGGTTCATGGCGTGGTAAACTTTGCTGAAAGTTTGCTTTTGAGTTAGATCGATATTTAAAAGATCTTGATTTGATCAAAAAGAAATATTCAATTAAAAAAATTATCGTGAATTGTAATTTTGGGCTCTGCGTAGTGCCAAGTTACATCTTTTAAAGTAATATTTGTGAAATTATAGCTTTGTGAAAAAACCCATCTCTTGATCGCCAATGAAAATTGTTTTCAAAACAAGCTATTAGCTTGCGACTTGTTTGTATTAGTTTGCGAACTGTTTATATTGGTTGTGACTTATGAATGCCCCTGCTATATTAAATATTATTTTTTATGGTTAACATTGGATTAATCAACTGCCAGGGTGTGTGAATCAAAATTTAATAGATTAATGCCGTGACAAAATGTGGTCAAATCATTCTTTATAAAGAATGTATGTAATTGTACACTTGGCACGGAGCACGTGCCCCCCAGGCGCTTAAAAAATAGAAAAGATTTTTAATTCGGTTATCATCACATTCGATTTTTTTATTACAAAACACCAGTAATTTAATTTCAAATTAATAACTTTCATATTAAAATATAGAGAAAATTTCGTACAGTAGTTGTTGTATGTTGTTTTTAATCTCAAATATGAAAAGACTATTTGCCTTTCAGACCCTTGTAAATCCCAGAAAAATCCTGGAACCGCCCTTGGTGGTTTATGCTCCTAAATATTGTATTCATTGGCTTCCCTCGGTACAACTCGTCATAATTGGCCCCAGCTGGCCAAAATTTTCTCTTTCGAGTGTCCCGTATTCACATTCTCTCGCGATTAACACATTTGAGCGAACAGGGCCCTTGACCGTTCTATTTTCAATTCGTACCTCAAATAGCCTGCCTTTCACTCATCGGCCTCAATCTTGCTGGCGGTCCTTAATTTCTTACCGTTCAACTAATCACTAATGGTACCACGCATGGTTTCGTACTCTCAAGGTTGATTTCGTAGCCTATGAAAATATCTTTGTTGGTGTAACTTCGAATCCATTAATTTCTTAAGGCCGTTTTACACGGGGCACGGAATTGCGCAGTTTAGGGCTGCATTAATTTCTAAAATGGCATGGAATTGCGCGAATGCATGAACGAAATTAGAACGGGCTATTTTGACGTCTCGCATCCACGCATTCTCGCATGTGTTCTAGCAATTCACCGCTTTACACGACGCAATTTTGATTGCGTCTTCGCACGTACGTTAGATTGCGCAATTCCGTGTGCCGTGTAAAATGGCCTTTACTCAGGGGTTTCTATTCCTCCAACTAATCACTAATGGGTCCAAGTGTGGTTATGCACGCTTTAAATTCATTCCGTAGCATGAGTACATTTTTTAGTGGTGTAACGTCGGATAGATGTTTAGTTTGTTAGAATTCACGATTACCTTAGTTCAGGGGCGCAGCTAGGAATTAAAGCTAGGGTGGTTTCATAGATCTTTTATACAGTAGATGGCGCTTTCCCTTAGCCCCTTACGGCCGGAGCGCGTAGCCAACATACCGCCCCCCTTTCGTTCTCGGAGTCACGTGGTTCGGGTCAAAATTAATGGCGGCGTTTGAATTCTCTGTTGTGAATATCGTTCCCGCTCGGGTAAAAAACATGTTACTTTTACTTACAGCACTAAAGAAGTACGTGTCTATTTTGATATTTATTTTTATTTACGTTTTGCTGTATTATATGTGAACCTTATAGCAAAATAGAGTTCATTTTAATTCAGTTTTAGGAAGAACTATAGTAAAACTGAATTAGTTTCCCCAATTATGCGCAACTGAAGCAGCCTTCAGGAACACATGTTTGGTTTCGTTTGTGTCCTTTACAGAGGAACACCTGCATCCAAAGGCTCCGTTTTTTTCGTAAATAAAGTTAGCAATAACACAAAGGTAGATTACATGGTTTGAGAAAAATGTATACACAACCATAGGCTATGAATTTCAACCACCAATCCAGTACATTAATAAGTAATCTTTCACAAATGATAGGTACTATCTTTTTTTCAATAATACGCCATTAATAGAACGTCATCGTTAAAGGAAAGACACTTCCAATGTTGCATGACTTTCAAAGCCAGAGAAGAACATTAGAGCTTTAACCAGCTGATTATTCCTCCTATCTGGTAATTATCTCTCGTTGCTCGGGGCAAATTGATGAAAATATAATTTAAGATTCCTCAGAATGTTAATTAACAAAAGTACCCACAATAGTCGCAGTGTTGCAGCCAGCATTGATTTTAAGAAATTTTATACGTGAACATCTCTCGTACGTAATTCAGTTCGCATAAAATGATTAAATATCCTTCAACATGTACTAGTAATAAAACCTTGTTTATTAAAGAAACCTTTAACAATATACGTCCGCTGGAGGTGTGATGAAAACATCGCAGATAATAAAGATGTTTTGCCGACAATGGAAAACAAGGTTTGAATACAAAAGTGAAGCTCAATTTTCACTCCATCAAAGAAGACTATAAATTTTACATTTTAAATGACCACAGTGTGTATGTCCACATATTTGGTAGAACATAGGGGAACCCGGTGCGCAACAGGGTGGCGGGGCGGAACGGGGTAAGCGATTTTTAATTGCGAAATAAAGCAGGAGTAAATATAACTAGTCAAAATTGTTGTTTTTAAAATATAAGCAACACCAATCTGGGCTAGATATAGTTATTCCCGCTTGCGCAGCACCTTTTTTCGCGTTAAAAAAAACCGCTTACCTCGTTCCGCCCCGTGTTCCCCCATGTATCAATTTCATAGAATTCCAAAATGAGGATAGAGAGCATCCATCAAACAGAATCTACAAGAAAAAAAGGGTTTAGAAATAACATAATATTAATTATAAACCATACAGTCTAAACGAGATCCAGTTGGCATAAGGCAATAGAAAACAAGAGAAACCTGAAGAACAGATTGAGGGCCCAGCCTCAGCTCACACTCAAATAGGCATAATGTAATAATAGGTATAATAATGTAGCCTAAAAATAGTCTTTACAGTTACACGCATGGAATTGGAAGCCATACTGATTCCGTAAAATACATTTTGTTCAGGTAGCCGAGTGAGTTGGAAATAGATTGAAAATAAATCTTACTTGCTCTCAATCTTGATTGATTAATTAGTTGTTCGAATATTATTTCACGAGCTAAGTTATTTGTTTGATTTTATTCAAAATCTTGCTCCAGAATATGGTCCCTTAAATGTAGAAATAGGGAAGTAGTAGCTGTGAATACTTCCATCGTCAATACAAGGAAAATATACTTGTTCCGTAACTTGCCGGATGCCTGAGCTACCCTACTGTCTGTAAAAAAAAGCAAAATACTCGAGTTTGAAGAGCTCTAGCGTCTAAACGAAGCAATCGATTTCAATACAATAAAAAGCATACGAAAGAGAATTTAGTTCTACGTTATATTATGTACTTTAAAAATTCTTCGGCTAAGTAGTATTTCCTGTACTTAATTTTTTCTCAAAAAAGTACCCGTTTTTTGCGCGTAAAATCAAGTTGCCCAACTTTGAGCGCTTGGCATTCCCGTAGTTTTCGTTCCTACAACTTGATATTTTGATATAAAGAAGCCACATCTATTGCTAGCAGTTTGCCGAAAACAAATTGTTCATACCACAAAAATTAACGGAGTTGTTGTAAACAACGCAAACCTCTGCTAACTTCGAAACCAGTGAGTCAATTGAAAATTGATTGGTACTGTTGTCTTTCGTAGAATGTTAGTAATGCAAGCACATATGAAATGTATATTAAATATCAATAATAACTTCAATATCACTTATTATTTATCTAGACGTTTCTATGCGCGTACGCGCGTATGACTTCGATAGACTTTCTCTTTTCTGGTGCTTTGTTTAGGGCATCCTCGTCAGGCAGGGAGAAGACGACAAGAGCTAAAAACAAAAATAAAAAGATATTGAATATACTGCTGACATTTAACGTGTATTATCTACGTATATACATTACTAACATTCTACGGAAGACAACAGTACCAATCAATTTTCAATTGACTCACTGGTTTCGAAGTTAGCAGAGGTTTGCGTTGTTTACAACAACTCCGTTAATTTTTGTGGTATAAACAATTTGTTTTCGGCAAACTGCTAGTAATAGATGTTGCTTCTTTATATCAAAATTGCAAGTTATAGGAACGAAAACTACGGGAATGCCAAGCGCTCAAAGTTGGGCAACTTGATTTTACGCGCAAAAAACGGGTACTTTTTTGAGAAAAAATTAAGTACAGGAAATACTACTTAGCCGAAGAATTTTTAAAGTACATAATATAACGTAGAACTAAATTTGCTTTCGTATGCTTTTTATTGCATTGAAATCGATTGCTTCGTTTAGACGCTAGAGCTCCTCAAACTCGAGTATCTTGCTTTTTTTTACAGACAGTAAATGCTTTTATTTTCTTATTAAATAGCGCATGCATTGCATTACACGTATCTTTACTCAGTAATAAATATATCCATGGCTAACACGGCTTTAATTTTAACAGGGACAAACTTTGCAGTGAAAAGAAACACAAATTCCTTTCAGGAATCTCTCATCGCAACCGAAGGCACTACGCGTATTCACCATAACGCTGACCCGAGTCACGTGATACACGACCACGCTTATGTTGACCACGCTTGCGTGACGTCATGCGCCATCTACCTATATGAAAGATCTATGGGTGGTTTAGGTGCACTTGACACCGGGTTGTGTGGGGGTATGGTATACCCGCCAGGATAATCGGTAGGTGCGAAATTAATAAATTGCGGAATTTTAGAGATAAATGGTTCAAAATGGTGAGTTTTACGGCTTTCTGAGGGATATTTTATTCATACTTGCACTATTCTATTAGTAATATCAATCCAATTAAGTAAAATGGGTTAAACTTAAAAATTTCTCTGAGCTCAGGGGGAGTTTTATCCTCCAAAACCCTCCCCTCGCTGCGCCACTGCCTTAGTTGACCCCGTATTTTTTATGCTTGAATACTGTGAATATGGTGGATTCGGTCCTTACTTGATAGCTGTAGCTGTGCCTTTTCTCTCTTTCTATCGTAAGAATTTGTCTTTTTAAAATAAAAACCGTCTTATTTTCAATTATGCCGACTAAATATTAATACACTACATATTTCTGGTTATGATTTATTTATAGGAGTCATATCAATGCCATCTACGATTTAACTTCCATTTCATCGTTTCATTATGGAAAATTTTAATTCCTCATGAAAATAACTCTTACTGAATACCCATAAATGAAAATATATGATGGACTGGTATAAAAAATGGTCATTATCAATCGGAAAATTTACATTGGTTCTAAAATTTGCCATTTTAAAATATTGGGAAAGGTTTGATTTTTGAGTAGGGTTATCGAGCTTTATGATCATAATAAGTATGGCAAGTATAATATTTTCAAGGACGTTATTTATCCAGTGTTGTAGTTTCCCGGAGGAAACTACAACACTGAAAGGGAAGGAAGGTTGGAGCAGTTTGATTAAGCGATAATGGATACGAGGTTTGTCCTGGATTCTTTGTCTTTCGCCGTTGGGCGGAGCTGCTTGCAAAACGAATGCGTCTTTCGGCCAGCGGCATTTGGTCTCCATGCAATCGAGTATGCAAATCATCGGGTTTACCTCATTTTCAGTAGGACTGGGCATTTTCCAATCCGAGCTCTTATCGCTATGATTTATATAAGAGGTTACCTCGCGCAAATGTACTGACTTCTGTATTTTGCAGGCACGGGGCAACTTTTTAAAATTCCCAGTGCCATAATTTCGTCGTGTGTGATAATTTAAACGAAATAAATTACCCACCCTTAGTTTCGTTCGGATTAGCCTCATCCTCGGTCGAGATATTACTTAATCTCTTCTATCAAAGTACACTGATTTAATGCCTTGGAAGGCAACGTGATAAAATCAGATTTACAAATTCGTTTGCCCGGCCTAGTTAATAAGTAAACTAGGGACAAGTTTATTCAGCTTCAAATTTAATCTCCGGGTTAACCTCATCACATATTATCGTTTTTGTTATAAGATTTAATCGTGTGATTTTTGTGGATTGTGCGTAAGAACTTATCTGAATGATACTTCGGGAAGAATTTTGCTGCAGTAGAAACTGCTTTAGGTGCTTTCATATAAGAGCAGATTTTCTCAAGGCTCCCGTGGCAAAACCTTATGTCCAAGATACTGAATGCATTGAATTGGTACACGGGAGATTCCAAGATCAAGGACGAATCGCCCTCTCAAAGACTCAATGCGAAGGCTGGTTGGGATAGGTGTGGATATATTGCCTATTTATATTTGGTTATGTCTCATGCATCTTATTTATGCATCTCGAATATTCGCCCGAAGTTGACGTATTTATCGTAAAAAGAAAGCGTTTAGTTTTAAAACTAGCATTGAAGCTGAATTGAGTATGTAAATGTCTTTTCCTGAGGTAGAAATAATTTATATGATTATTTTTACGTGGGAATGGTGTGGGAATGAGAATAGGGTAGTTTCCTTCATCAAAGAAAACGAAAGGCATTGATTGCGATTCGTTACCCACCATTAAGGTATTCATAATATACAAATTATTTGGTTTTAGAAATACCGGTTTAGACGAATGGCAAGGGTCAATTTTATCATCATTTGAAAAAGGCCAGATTGGCGCCCATGCGATGCCACTCCACGTGACGTCACAGGGACCTAGTTTCTATACGAATAGATAGGAGTTATACATCGTCTGAGATTACCAATGCATGCATGAGGCACAGAGTTCAGGGAAACATACCTTAATAATCACCTATTAAAACTGTCTAAGGTCGGAAAGTTTTCTTCGTTTGATAAGGTATTAATAACCCTTATTTAAGCCAAGCGCTACCAGCTAGCAGGGTAATATGATACCTGCTAGCATCCTGCGTCGTATCAGCGCTCAAAGCCTCGCCCCAAGGTCACCTCACTTGCGGCAGCGCGAACCAGAACGACGTCACACGGAGTTTTCCCGGCATTCATATTTGGCCGTCGCGTTTTCGCGCGCTTGAACATTTTCACCTTTTAATTTAATCGCGAAAAATAGATATCGTCATTTAAAAATCTAAATGCGTGAAATACGTTCTCCAGGAATAATAATCTTTCGATTTAGGCTATAAAAAATAGTAGGAAACCACCCTATTAATAAGTAAAATTATCTCGAAATTATTAATTTTGTAATAAGTTTAATGTTTGGACGTTATTGACAAAGTTTCTCAAAATTAATGAAAAATAATGGAAGCTATTTGAATTAATTCACTGTTCGATAAAATGGCAGAATCGTCTATTTTTAAACCGCCTAGCCTTGACTTTTGCTGAGTAATTCTTCAGCCATTTGTCCTTCTTCTCTCCAGTCCAGCAGTAAAGACAGTTTTGTCTGCCTTGCGAATACCTTTCTGACAAGGAATATAGAATCCGCTCTGTCCTCTGGACCTGCCTTACCAAGGCCATAGGCCGAAATATTTTTCAAGTATTGTCCATCTGGGGAGGGGTTACATTTTAGGGTGCACAGATGGAGGGGGTGTGTTTAAGACATTGAACGCTGTCCCAAGCATTTCGGGGATTTGAACCCCTAGACTCCCCCGCTCGCGGTGGCATTGCCCCTTACCCTTAACTTCGGATCCATCTCTTGCATTCTTAAAGCTTTTTCCCCCGTAAATCATCTGTCGGTTTCAAAACAAGATACTGCATTAATGACATTCATTCCAATGAACTACGAAACCTCGTAATGGTGATTAAAGTAGAGGGCCTTAGACAGGTCATATATCTCAGAAAGACTGCCAATGGGGTCGTTCATTCTGACCCGAAATCGCAATTTAAAAAGAGATTTCGGTAGAAGGAAGGGAAAGACGGGAAAGGCAAGGAAAAGTCGAAAAAAGTCTTCTTCATTCAGCAATTTCGTCACAACTCGAGAATGAAAAAACTAAGATAAGTTTCTCGGGTTTTCCACCGGTTGATGTTGTCCATGTCTCCCGACGTTTCGATCCGCGACTCGATCGGAAGATCCCCTGAGGATGATCAGCAAGTCGCGGATCGAAACGTCGGGAGACATGGACGACATCAACCGGTGGAAAACCCGAGAAACTTTTCTGTAACTGATACGCCGGGATAGATAATACAGACCTAAGATCATACGGAAAAAAACTAAAGTTGCCGTGAGCTTTTCATGTGTTAGTGACTTCATTAGTTCTGATTAATTAAGTCGTTCTGAGAGACCCTATCATCGACGGTAAAAATCGCTCATTAGAGTGCTAGTGACAAAGAACCACGTGAGATGGATGGGCTAGGCCGTGAAGAAGCGGAGAAGCGGTGAGCTCGAGAAGGCAAGAGTCAGTGACGTCATGAACTTGTCAGCGAAAGACCCGACGACATTTCGCTGCGAAAAGTAGACGACGCTTCGCGACGGATCGAAAAAAGGGAAACATATGGGCCTCATCATTTGTCGAATTCTATCGCAATCGACAAAAATAACAAAATCGCGAAAAAGGAAATAAACTTTAGGAAAGGCAAATTTTTTAGCAAATACTACTTTGTATGTATGTGCATCTATTCTTTCATTTAGGAAAATTGCAAAAGTCGATTTTTAAAAGATAACTTACGTACCTTCAGAAACTTATTGCGTGTACAAATTTTGAGGATCCTTGTCACATCGCAAGAAATCGAAAAAAATGTTGAAAACATTGTTAATTACACAGATCAGCAAGGACTTAACACCTGCGGTACAAGTCATTATTTCGTTACTTTTCGTATTTACAATTGCCATACAATTAAAAGCCGAGAGTGGCGTTGCAAACGCTGTTAACGGCCATTCGTTCGGTTCGGCTGAAAGACGGTACCAGGGGTGGTTACATCGACGGAAAAAGGGACGTGCCGAGTTATGGAAAAAGGGATGGGATTTCCATCCCTGAAGCCATCGCTGAAAATGATTGCGGGAAACGGTCATTTTTCTGCATCATTGGAGCTATCACTTTGAAGTGGCAGAAAAAACGATTGTGTGATCCTGGCTAAAGGAAAGTACGCGATCGCACGAGTATTGGGAGCGGAAGTCGGAAGGGTTCAAACTTTAAAATAAATAGAGTAAATAAGGTGCAGGGAGCATTAACGCGGAATGAAAGGCTAACAGAGTAGATAAATCGTATTAACAGTAATTAATACGACTGCTGAAACTATCAGTGCTCCCTTGTTGTAGTAGGGGAATTTCAGACACCAGGTTGAAGGGAGTGCGATAAAATGGTTTCTCCTTGCACTTGAAAAATTTCAACGACCCACTGCGATAGGAGCATTAGCCATCAAAACATGCCGCGGGAGCCTTCGGTTCGCGAATGCATAAAGATGGCACTTACCGAGCACGAATTTTACGAGGGACGATGCAGGTTATTTTTCCATTTTTGAAGCTCGCCTCTGCAAAGCAGAACTCTGGAGTGAGACGTAAAACTCTTGAAAAAAAACTACTCTATCTAGGTTGGAAAGAAGAAACTCCAGGAGGAGCAGCGCACCCCTGGATGCGACGCGGTAGTGATACTTTGATTTCTTATTTATTGAGAATATTTTACTGTAAGATGCAGTGTTTGGGGTGAGAATGGTGGGTAAACGAGGGAGAGGAAGGAAGAGAATAGGATTTTTAGATAGAAGGCCGCAGTGGCTTAACTAGGAAATTGCTTTGGGGGGGATGAGAGGGGATGGGAAAGGCGACCTCCCACCCACCCACCACCCTTTTAGGAAAATTTAGGAAAAATGACATGCCTGCAAATACATTTCACATAATTGTAGCACTTAAAATTTAGGTTTCATTAAAAGATTACGTTAAAATTTACTATAAGTCAAAACTAGACAATAGTTTCGAATATTATTTTCATTTCTCTGAGGCTTTGGGGGGGGGATCTATACCCCCCATCCCCCCATAGTTACGCCCCTGGAAGGCCGTATTGTGAATTGAAGAGGGAAGTCCATTAATGGAGGGGGGCTGTATTGAAGTTATTAATTTTTTCCAGGCCCTTGATGGCCCAATGTTTTGCTAATGTATATCCAATTTTTTGCTATTTTCCTTGTCAAAGCAGCGGAAAATTGATGGTAGTTGGTGCGAGGTCAAATTTGAGGTCTATTGTATGTATGGGTGTCAAAAATAATCAATCTTCAATAGAATTGGTAGAGTCCCCCCATGAAGGAACATACATGTAATGCTAGGTAAAGACAGCACATGTGCTATTAAATATTCTCAAATTGAATCCCGTAATTCCAAAAATGTTGAATATGAATTTGTATGGAAGGCTTATCGCATGATCAGATGTGGGAATAGAATTTCTAAATATGGTACCTAACATCTGAATCGAAAGATAAAAGTATTGAAAGTTGAATGCTCTCTGGAGAACCGATCGAATTATATTCTCTAAATAATGTATTAGGGCAGTTTGCTCACGTAGACGCCCGTACTTTTCCGTCGCAAAATAAACCTCAGGTGAAAATTTTTATTTCTAAATCCATCGCTAGAGTACTCCATGGTTTTTTTTGCACACTCCGAAATTATTTTTGGATAAAAAAAGAAGGCGTAGACGATGAGAAAAGATCATGAAAACGGAGCCCATGCTTTCGGAAGCGTAGTACCTTTGGTTTTACTGCCGTTGCGACTCGCCAAGTCCAAGCCCCAAGGGGTGGTAGTTGGGGAGGTTACAAGGGGGGGGGGGGTCGCGCTTTGCCGTGGTTCCCTCGTCGATTCCACGGGGAGGAAATGGGGGAGGGGAGGCGGGCTACACCCCGTCGCATGGCTCGCCGCCCAACTCACCCCTCCAACCACCCTATTTTTTTAGAGGGGGTATGGCGGCGCGCAGGCTGCGGCTGCTGCTCTCTGGTCCACCCTCTCTCTCCCCTAACCCTTCTTCATCCCCTAAACGGACGGTGCCGCCGTACCCCCGCCCCCCCCTTAGTCGAGTCGAGTCGATGCAATAACTGTCACGGCCGTAAACGCTCTTAAGATACATGCTCGACCTCTCCATGGCAAAAGCTTGGAGAAAGAGGTATTTTGCGGTGGGGATCCGTATTTCTTGCTTAACGAAAATTTGCGCTCAAGGTTTGCACCTAATTTTCATACTCGGCGTAAACTCCAAATTTTAGGCGAGAGACGCCTGTGAAGAATTACTTGCACTGCGTATTCGGCATTGATTCCTGCAGAGTGTAAGGGACAATGTTTGACGCACTGCTAGTATGGCCTTGTGCGTAGAGAAGTGGGCATGCTAGTATTACTTTTGGCGTAAAAATGATGTGCCGCTGTACTTTGCAAATTTATATCGAGGCTTATGATAAAATAATCAATAGTACTTACGTCATTCTAAAGATATTTTATTCTTAATTCTTATTTACTTTTTTGTGAAAAATTCGATAATGTATAGGGGAGACCGGGGCAGGTTTTCGCATTTTTTAAATTTATTTTTTATTTTGTTCCCCTGCATATTTACAATTACCAAAGGCGTGCCATAACAATTACTAGTATATCACCTACAATTAGAATTTATTGTAACATATGAAATATATGTACTTGTTAGTAAAAATATAAAGAAGTAAATGTAAGTCACGTACGAAAACGTGCCCTGTGGCCGGGGCATGTTTTCGCATAGCAATAAGTTATACTGGGGCAAGTTTTCGCATAGACTAAAATATAACTAAATAGAAAATAAGAACACATATATCAGGAGTTAGCTGTATATTTAACACAAATGCATTAAGAAAGTTCAGCAAAACTCATAATCATTGTCGCTCTCACAGTTAAGGCAAACAAAAAATAATGATTCCCTTTGATGCAAGAATCGTGTGCCCATCTTTTGCAGCGAGTGCATTTGACCCACCGCTCGCTAGATTTGGAATTGCTACATTTTTCCAAGCAGTAAATGCACGTACAGTCGGTCTCATCTTCATCACTGGAATGGTTTTGAAATAGATTTTTATTTACTGATTTTGCCATTTTTCCATCGTTCTTCATTGTCTCTTTGTTCACCTTTTTCTGTTTCTTTTTTCCTTGCTGTAGCTTTTGCCTTTTCTGTTCAGCTTGTTCCTGTTCCATTGTTAACTGATTCTTAAATAGCCGAATTCCTTTTTTTTCACCATTACCTGGTTTTCTTTCTGGGTCGATCTTTTTCGAACGGCCTGACATCCTCTGGCGATGTACAAGAAGCAGCAGTAGTTGTAGGGATGTTTTCAGCTAACTGATCCAAATTAGATTCAGTGGAACAGTTTTCAACATTGATCCCAGTTGGGTCAAGCCTATCCGTGAAATAACTTGGCATGAGGTCGCTGTCAGTAAACACCAAATGATTCAAAGGGCGCGTTTTCGATGGCGAAAACTTGCCCCGCATCGTATTCGAAAACCTGCCCCGTCGCCATTATTTTACTTTAAACCAACTTAAAATGGTGATAATAAATAATTCTTTGTCCAATACCTATATCCTTAGACACAGCAGTTAATGCTCAATCGAAATATATTATTAAAACAAGGCACAACTGAAACGGTATATGTTTGTTTTTAGTTTAAAGTAGGGCAGAAAAAGTTACATGAGTAAAAAAGGTGACACTCCTCCACAACACTTGCGTCCCTGTCCTTGAAACTTACAAAACAGCCGTCGATGCATAGGCGCATCATTCGAGTATGATTGGTGATGCGCTATAGCGGATAGTTTAGGAGGTAAAGTCAATTCGAAAACGTGCTCCATGCGAAAACATGCCCCGGTCTCCCCTACACGCCAGTGTAATAGATGACTCCGAGCACCTTAAAATTAGCCGTTTTGTCAACTTCATGAACTACGTAACTCAACATAGGGGAAACTACTACAGCAACAGCGTTTATCTTCTACAATAAGTTGTCAACATCATTGTAAATTAATAAAATGTCTTTTGCGTATTTTTAGAACGCATATTTTGTTGTTAATTAACGAAAATGCTTAAGCATTATCTAGCCCTACAGTTTACCCCGAAAGAAAAAACAAAACTTATAGAAACAATTTTTAATTTATTTGTAATTCTTCTATCGAAAATGCGTGATTTATATGTAGCATAAATTATATACGGACATTATGAAAATTCGCCGAAGTGAACGAATGATGCGTTTCGCGCGAAACTCAAGGAGAACATTCGAGTGAACTGCGACTGAAACATTATCCTTCGAGCTTCAGGTAGCATAGCGACGTTCAATAAATCAATAATTTAGCAAATCAATCATAAATGGTTTTACGTGCTTATCACTTAATTTGTCCTTCTTCTTCCAGTATAGCTGCCCTCTTTACTCCAAAGCACTGGATGGGTTGAAGGCGGATAGAGAGGATTTTCCTGATGTAAGCCCCAGTAAAATCCTGAGATGGCTAAAAAAAAAGGCTGGGGTTCTCATTCCGAAAATTAAAAAATAAGCCTGTGCAATTGGAAAATCCGCGAGTGGTAGATCAATGAATGTATTTCCTACGAACCAATAAAAAATTGCGAGCGTCATCCTGGATGGTGTATCATTGCGATGAAACTTGGTGCGGCGCTAACCATATAGAAGACTATTGTTTGATTAAGGACCGTTTGGCGAAGCAATTAGTGGAATCAATTATCCGTTTGGTGCCTTGGGAGACGAAAGCAGCAGCAGATGCAGACGCAGCGATGATGATTGATAGGGGGTTTAAATTATTGCAACGTAAAAAATTTACTTAATTTATTTTCATTGGTTATCAGGTCAAGTCAAGATCTAAATTGTTCATTAGTTTCATATTCATGCATTTTTAATGGCTGTGTTCCCATGTCACGTTTCAATCTCCGCGGTGTTAGGAAGTAGCAGTGATTTATTACGCTGTGAAAAATACTTGCTTGTTTCAATTGAAGACTAATAGATAACGTTTGGTGAATTATCATTGTAAGGTAGAGTGATAAAGTTTCATGAATTCGTCAATAAGAGATTGATCATTTTTACTGCTCGAAGCACGGTTTTATTATAAATTTAATTCAGAAGGTCATACTCTAAATTCTAAATAAATAGGTGGAGTACAATTTATTTCCCTGACCTGCGGTCGGAGCAGTCTCATCGGACTTGCACGCCTCCCCGGTATGACAGCCTTACTTCCCGGGAAGTGGCATTGGCCCGGCGCGGCCCCATTTGGCAACATGCGTCGATGTGTTTTATTAACATTCACAAATATCCATATTTTTATAAGTAATGGATCATAGAAAAATCAAAAATGAATTAAAAATTGTTCCTAAAAGTTTTATTTTTTTCTTCTCGGGTAAACTGTGAGACTGGGTAATGTTTAAACATTTTCGTTAATTAACAACAAAATATGCGCTCTAAAAATACGAAAAAGACATTTTATTAATCTGCATTGATGTTGACAACTTATTTCGGAAGATGAACGCTATAGACAAAGTAGTTTCCCATAGGTTGAGTTACAAATTTCATGAAGTTGACGAAACGACTAATTTTAAGGTGCGCGGAGTCATTTATTGCTCTTTTATTGTTTTCAGTGGTGTCATGGTGCCGAAACGCCCTTCCGGCACTGGTTGACAAAAGACATAATAGTTAAAAAACACTTTGATCAATTTTGTTGACTCAAAATTTCTAATATTATATTTATATCCTTAGCCAAAACAAATAATGTTGTAATAAAATGAAAATAATAACTTGTGATAAAGAAACACAGGGTAATATTTCACTTCTAAAAAAAGTTAAGGAAAGTGCATTCCAGCTCTGCTAATTTTTCTGTGACGTCACTGACTGGTGTGTATACATTTTAGAATTTATCATAAAACAAAAAGTAAATCAGAATTTAGAATAAAATTATCTTTAGAGTGACGCATTATTCATTATTTTTGCATTCACTGAAGCCCAGATATAAATTTGTAAAGTACAGCGGCAAAACATTTTGACGCCGACAGTAAGTGAAGAATTTCTGATATAGGAGCGATACACTTTTAGCTCCAATATACCGGATGAAAATATGAATAATTGTTGTCCATTTAGTGAATATTGGTATCCCCATTATCAAAACCATATGTTCATAAAAATTCCCTTTTAATCCTATTTAACCGTCTCCCCTCGACATTCAGAGCAGAACTCTATTTCACAACACCCACATTAAGGTTTACGTGGCGAAAACAACAAAGGGCCAACAAACCACGGAGAACAAGATAATGAGAAGAATAGTGGGAGCACCTAATAAGTTATCCGTAATAATAAAGACATAAGGAAAGATCTAAAAATCATTCCGATACTTACCGACTTAAAATCACAACTTCCCAAGCTGGAAAAATCTCTGGCGGTGACGGTAAACATTTTGATTGAAACATCTTTGGAACTACTCCCCCGATAAAAATGAAAAGCACAAAACTCCAAAATATGCCCTAGTCCCCCACCACATCCCCTCCCCTTAAATACCTATCTGCCACACTGTGACTTTATCTGAATAATTTCAACCAAAAATGAAAATTATCGAATCGCACAGTAGACAGCCAGTTGGCTGGGAATAGTGAAACATCAAAAAAAGGAAATTTCGGCGTGGCGTGGCGGCCAATAAGCAGTAGACCAACAAGGAGGTACCTCCAATTTGATCGGTCTTTTTTGCCTAGGTAGTTCTTTCCAAGCAGTTGGCTTTCATAAAATGATATTTATCGTTCGGAGGATAAAATAAGGAAAAAATTTCAAGGGGTAACACGTAGTGTGTCCGTTATTGAGGTTATCGGAGCAAAAATGTGCATCTTCTGGTGTCCGCTTCCGTCATTAGGTGTGTCCGCTATTTATAGGTGTTAGTTCCATAATGTTCAATATTTTGCTTCGGGGACTGGAAAATTCTTTCAGACTCTCCGTTAAAGGGAGATGTCCGCTATTTGGAGGTGCACTTTGAGGGAGGTTTGACTGTATTTAAAAAAATTTCATTCATCAAAGAGCCTGATGGGAGCATACTCTCATTACGCTGTTGCTCTGTGCATTGGTATTTTTTGCACTACTCGGAAAGGATTCTGCTCACTTTTGTCTCCCCAAAATGACGACGTATTATATGTTCTCTTGCCTCACATCGTTTTACTCTTGCTTGAGAAAACGTTTGAGAGAACAAAATAGTTTGCCTTCTATGCTGTTCAATAAGCATCAAATTAATGTTAGATAAGGGAAATTTTGCATTTGAAAATCTAATTGTAATTGGTAATTGGTAAATATGATTGTACCTCCATGATCTACTTAGTTGATGATATTTATATTGCATAGCTACACCAAGTTGTTTCAATAACCGTGGTTATTAATTAATGTTCCCGATAAATTTTTCCACTTCTGTTCGCTGCGTAATGTACTATTTTTCATAGACCGTGTGACCGTAGGAGAACGTATGAAGGGTGCAGTTTGTCGCTAACTTCTTCGTTCTTTTAGCAAGCATCGCTATGACTTGTACATAAATGTGATAATTACGCCATTATTATACTAATACGAAATAGTTCAGGCTTACAAAGCTGTTGAAGTAGCTCAAGTTGGATTAGGGAATGCTATTCATTTCATTAGTAATTGTTATGCTTAAGTTAATAGCAACCATATTTCGACTTAATCGTAAAAATAAGACAAATTTTAGGTGACTATTGAAATTTAAATATGATTGTACCTCCATTATATACTTAGTTGATGATATTTATATTGCATAGCTACACCAAGTTGTTTCAACAACCGTGGTCATTGATTAATTTTCCCGATAAATTTTCCCACTTCTGTTCGTTGAGTAATGTATTATTTTTCATATATTTCGAGTGAGATAATAAAATTGATCGGCTATAATAATGGCAAGTTTCGTCTCAACATTAATTATTAACGACTATATCATCACTAAATCAGTGGGCTGAAATCGGAAAAAGCTGGAATAAACCTCAAAAAAACTTTTGTTTGATTATGGAAAATGAAGCAGGAAAGTGGTTGTCAATATATTAGTGCATGTTTTGATTCAAATTGTTTTTCATAGATTACTTTTCCAAGCAAACTACATGGCCTCCTCAAATTTCGCAAAAAATGCCAGCATTGACCAAACCCAACCCGACCCGATCCAACTCAACCCAACTTTAAAAAAATTGCAACATTTTTTGGGGTAAAATATTTTGTACACTGCTTTACAATTAATAGTTACATTTTTCTACCGTTGAAAATACTCATGCAACTGACTTAAATGAATGGGGAAGGGCTGTAACAGTGACTTCTAAAGTTATAGGAAAGAAAAATTTTTTGGCGCCACCCGGACCCGAAACCGTGGTGAAAGCCCTAAGGTGTGCGCCCTAAGCTACTCGACTACGGAACTAGATGAAGACAAGTGTGAGTGAATTCAAGGGAAATCATAATGCAACAGATATTTACTCGCGAAAATCATTCAAAACCGGACCCGAGGGGAGAAGAAAGATTTTTTCTTCATTACCTGTATAGTTTCAGAAAACAGCAACGACATTCAGATCTGGAACATCGTTCTCGCGACGTCTCCTTGTAAATCGTACTGGACGGTTCTGGATGACGTCTCAGTTCGGGTTTGAACTAGGACCGCCTGCACTGAAATTTTGACACGGGTTAGCAGTAAACTTAGATCTATACTAAATAAATACCTAATGTTATTTTAAAATTTAGATCAGTTGAAAAAAAAAACATAAGTCTACTTATAAAAAATAAACAAGGACTAATACTTGGACTAGTTCTGAAAATGACATCTGAATATGAAGTAAATGTAGAATAAGACTTAAACTTTAACTAAGGTATAATCATGGACAAATATTTAACTAAGGTATAATCATGGACTAATATTTATACTTACAATTAGTGTAACAATTAGACTCGGTATGAGATAAATACCTAAACCAAAATTGAGAATCGAACTAAGATTTTAGACATTGTCCAAGATTTTAGAACCAGACAAAAATTTACATGTGGACATAGATTTAAAACCGGAATAGAATTTAGACCCAGACTGAGAATTAGACCTGAACTAAGATTTAGACCCGGACTAAGTTTTCAGCTCAGACTAAGATTTAGACCCTGACTAAGACTTAAACTCAAGCTAAAACGTAGACTCGGACTATGATTTTGACCCGGGCTATGATTTAGACCCGGACTACTGTCGGCTTTAAAATGATGTGCCGCTGTATTTTGCAAATTTATATCTGGAGTTCAGTGAATGCCATAATAATAAATCATACGTCATTTTAAAGGAAATTTTATTCTTAATTCATAATTTTTTTGTTTTATGAAAAATTAAAAAATGTAGACACGCGAGTGCAATAAATTACTCTGCGCAACATAAAATTAGCCATTTTGTCAACTTCATGAACCTTGTAACTCAACCTGAGGAAAACTACTACGTCTACATCATTCATCCTCTACAATAAGTTGCAAACATTAATGAAGATTAATAAAATGGTTTTTGCGTATTTTTAGAACTAATGTTTTGTCATACAATAACAAAAATGTTTAAACATTATCTAGTCTTACAGTTTACCCCGAAATTATGGATCATATAAAATTGAAAATAAATTAAGAAGATTTTCTATCAATTTTATTTTTTATTTCGGGGTTAACTGTAGGACTAGATAATGTTTCAATATTTTCATTATTTTACAACAAAATATGCTTTCTAAAAATACGCAAAAAGCATTTTATCAATCGTCATTAATGTTCGCAACTTATTGTCGAGGATGAATGTTGTAGACGTAGTAGTTTTCCCTAGGATGAGTTACAAATTTCATGAAGTTGACGAAACGGCTAATTTTATGGTGCGCGGAGTCATTTATTGCTCTGGTGTGTATACATTTTAGAATTTATCATAAAACAAAAAGTAAATCAGAATTTAGAACAAAATTATCTTTAGAATGACGCATTATTCATTATTTTTGCATTCACTGAAGCCCATATAAATTTGTAAAGTACAGCGGCAAATCATTTTGACGAAGACAGTAAGTGAAGAATTTCTGATATAGGAGCGATACACTTTTAGCTCCAATATACCGGATGAAAATATGAATAATCGTTGTCCATTTAGTGAATATTGGTATCCCCATTATCAAAACCATATGTTCATAAAAATTCCCTTTTAATCCTATTTAACCGTCTCCCCTCGACATTCAGAGCAGAACTCTATTTCACAACACCCACATTAAGGTATGCGTGGCGAAAACAACAAAGGGCCAACAAACCACGGAGAACAAGATAATGAGAAGAATAGTGGGAGCACCTAATAAGTTATCCGTAATAATAAAGACATAAGGAAAGATCTAAAAATCATTCCGATACTTACCGACTTAAAATCACAACTTCCCAAGCTGGAAAAATCTCTGGCGGTGACGGTAAACATTTTGATTGAAACATCTTTGGAACTACTCCCCCGATAAAAATGAAAAGCACAAAACTCCAAAATATGCCCTAGTCCCCCACCATATCCCCTCCCCTGAAAATACATATCTGCCACACTATGACTTTATCTGACTAATTTCAACCAGAAATGAAAATTATCGAATCGCACTGTAGACAGCCAGTTGTCTGGGAACAGTGAAACATCAAAAAAAGGAAATTTCGGCGTGGCGTGGCGGCCAATAACCAGTAGACCAACAAGGAGGTACGTCCAATTTGATCGGTCTTTTTTGCCTAGGTAGTTCTTTCCAAGATGTTAGCTTTCATAAAATGATATTTCTCGTTTGGAGGATAAAATAAGGAAAAAATTTCTAGGGGTAACACGTAGTGTTTCCGTTATTGAGGTTATCGGAGCAAAAATGTGCATCTTCTGGTGTCCGCTTCCGTCATTAGGTTTGTCCGCTATCTTGAGGTGTTAGTTCCATAAGGTTCAATGTTCTGCTGCGGGGACCGGAAAATTCTTTCAGACTCTTCGTTAATGGGAGGTGTCCGCCATTTGGAGGTGCACTTTGAAGGAGGTTTGACTGTATTTTTTAAAAATCTCATTCATTGAAGAGCCTGATGGGAGCATACTCTCATTACGATGTTGCTCTGTGCATTGATATTTTTTGCACTACTCGGAGAGGATTCTGCTCACTTTTTTCTCACCAAAATGACGACGTATTATACGTTCTCTTGCCTCATATCGTTTTACTCTTGCTTGAGAAAAGGTTTGACAGAACAAAATAGTTTGCCTTCTATGCTGTTCAATAAGCAATAAATTAAGGTTAGATAAGGGAGATTTTGCATTTGAAAATCTAATTGTAATTGGTAAATATGATTGTACCTCCATGATCTGCTTAGTTGATAATGTTTATATTGCATAGCTACACCAAGTTGTTGTTAACACCAAGACCAACCGTGGTCATTGATTAATTTTCCCGATAAATTTTTCCACTTCTGTTCGCTGAGTAATGTGTTATTTTTCATATATTTCGAGTGAGATAATAAAATTGATATGCTATAATAATAGCAAGTTTCGTCACAACATTAATTGTTAACGACTATGACTTCCTAATTCAGTGGGCTGAAATCGGAAAAAGCTGGAATAAACCTCAAAAAAACTTTTGCTTGATTATGGAAAATGAAGCAGGACAGTGGTTGTCAATATATTAGTTCATGTTTTGATCCAAATTGTTTTTCATAGATTACTTTTCCAAGCAAACTACATGGCAGCAAATGTAGCAAAAAATGCCAGCATTGACCAAACCCAACCCGACCCTATCCAACTCAACCCAACTAAAAAAATTGCAAGATTTTTTGGGGTAAAATATTTTGTACACTGCTTAACAATTAATAGTTACATTTTTCTACCGCTGAAAATACTCATACAACTGACGTAAATGAATGGGATGGGTTGTAACAGTGACTTTTAAAGTTATAGGAAAGAAAAATATTTCACGCCACCTGAATCCGAAACCGTGGTGAAAGCCACATGGTGTGCGCCCTAAGCTACTCGACTACGGAACTAGATGAAGACAAGTGTGAGTGAATTCAAGGGAAATCATAATGCAACAGATATTTACTCGCGAAAATCATTCAAAACCGGACCCGAGGGGAGAAGAAAGATTTTTTCTTCATTACCTGTATAGTTTCAGAAAATAGCAACGACATTCATATCTGGAACATCGTTCTCGCGACGCGACGTCTCCTTGTAAGTCGTACAGGACGGCTCTGGATGACGTCTCAGCTCGGGTTTGAACTAGGACCACCTGCCCTGAAATTTTGACACGGGTTAGCAGTAAACTTAGATCTATACTAAATAAATACCTAATGTTATTTTAAAATTTAGATCAGTTGAAAATAAAACATAAGTCTACTTATAAAAAATAAACAAGGACTAATACTAGGACTAGTTCTGAAAATGACATCTGAATATGAAGTAAATGTAGAATAAGACTTAAAATTTAACTAAGGTATAATCATGGAATAAGATTTATACATACAATAGGTGTAACAATTAGACTCGGTATGAGATAAATACTCAGACCAAAATTGAGAATCGAACTAAGATTTTAGACATTGTCCAAGATTTTAGAACCAGACAAAAATTTACATGTGGAAATAGATTTAAAATCGGAATAGAATTTAGACCCAGACTAAGAATTAGACCTGAACTAAGATTTAGACCCGGACTAAGTTTTCAGCTCGGACTATGATTTAGACCCTGACTAAGACTGAAAAACGTAGACTCGGACTATGATTTTGACCCGGGCTATGATTTAGACCCGGACCATGTAGACCCGTACAGCTGAAGGTTGGCTCGGTGGTCGTGATGCTTCGAAACCTACACCAACCAAAACTATGCAATGGAACGCGTTTGGTGATTAAAAAACTGATAATCATACGATTTTAACACAGGCTAACAAAAAAAATTATTTTTTTTGGTGCCGGGAATTTTTGAACTGATATTAACAATATGTGTGGTGCTGAATCCAAATATGATATCCGTTTTTATGTAACAGCTCTACTTTTTTAGATACGGTGCATTTTATGATTAGATTCTTTTAAATATTTTTTTATATTTCAGAAAATATTTTTCAAATTTAAATCAATCTATAAATAAACTAATTCATAACCACTCTGCAGTATTTACTTGGAAAATCACCTTTATACCTTAGAGAAAGGGGTTGGGGAGGATTTGGCGTGTTTGAAGAAGGGAGAGACAGGCGTACAGAGTGGAGACAGAGGGAAAAGATACAACTAAGGGAAGTGGGAAACCCACGGTGGAAAAGGACCCTAGTCATAGCTGTAGAATAACGACACGTGGAAAGAATCACAGAAAAGTGGAGAAGAGTAAAAAAGGGGGGATAGGGTAAAAAGAGAGCGTGTCTTTGAAAATGAAGAGGCGGCAGTAAGTAATGAGTAAGGGGATTTCCGAAAACAAATGTTCAAATTCTCAAAGTTTTTGTAAAGCAACCTCTAAAAATGAGCTCAATTCGAAGAAGCTGTGTAAACCATTGTGATGAGTTTTGTTACATTTGTGGGGAATATACTTTAAAATAAAATAGGAAAACATTACAGACTTTGTGAAACGTGCATACCTGGGATATTTTGGTGTTCAGCTTGGTGACCAAGGTAAAAAGTGGGAACCACATGTTATGTGTAAAACATGTACAGAACATCAGCGGTAGTGGACTACAGGAAAAAGGAAATGTTTAAAGTTTGGTGTGACAATGGTTTGGAGAGAACCTACAAACCATATTGATGACTGTTATTTTTGCATGGTAAATGTTTCGGGAATTAATCAAAACAATCGCCACAAGTGGAAATGTCCAGACTTGCCTTCAGCTAGACGTCCGGCACCCAATTCAGAAGAAATCCCGATCCTAATATTTCAGACATTACCTGTTGTATGTGAGGATATGAGCTATGTGAACATATTCCTGGTTCTATTGACGACAGTGACAATGACTACGAGGTAGTATCAGCAAATCCTCCACTATTTGATCAAGATGAACTAAGTGACCTTGTTAGAGAATTGAACTTATCGAAGGAAGCATCTGAACTACTAGCTTCTAGGATGCATGAAAAGAATTTAATGGAACAAGGTACAAAAATTAATTTTTATCGCACAAGGGAAAAGGATCTGCTACCCTTCTTTGCTCAAGAAGACAATCTTACATTTTGTTTAGACGTTAGAGGTCTTCTGAAAGGAATGGGAATACCGAAATATGAAGCTAGTGATTCGCGTTAGGTCATTGATAGCCCTAAGCGTAGTTTAAAATGTGTTCTTCACAATATTAACAAGTTTGGCTCAATACCAATCGCCCATTCAACAGAAATTAAAGAAGAATATGATACAATAGTGTTGGAAGATAAAATGCCAGGGACATCGCTAGGTGATTCGTGTAGATTTAAAAATGGTGAACTTTCTTCTTGGGCAGCAATTTAGCAACACAAAATATCCTTGTTTCTTGTGCCTCTGTGCTAGCAGGGACAGACAAACCACTGGATTAAGAAGGAGTGGTCAAAGAGAGAAAACTTAATTGTTGGGTAAAAACATAATTGCTGAGTCTTTAGTTGAACGTAGGAAAATCACCTTACCACCCCTTCATGTTAAACTAGGCCTAATGAAGCAATTTGTAAAGGCTCTTGACAAGGATGGACCATGCTTCGGCTACATAAGAATAAAATTGCCGCAGATAAGTATAGAAAAACTTAAAGCTGGTATTCTTGATGGGCCACAAATCAGACAACTTACAAAGGATCCTGCTTTTATCAAGTCAATGAATGGCATTGAAAAAAAAAAACAGTTGGCTTTCATTTGTAATAAAAAAATTTCTGGGAAATCACAAAGGAAAGAATTATCTCGAGTAGGTAAACAATATGCTCACTAACTTTTTATCACTTGGATGTAATATGAGCATAAAAGTTCACTACCTACACAGTCACTAAGACTGTTTTCCTGAAAATTTAGGCGACACAAGTGAAAAACAAGGTGAAAGACTTCACCAGGAAATCAAAACAATGGAAGATCGCTACCAAGGAAGATGGGATAACGATATGATGGCAGATTACTGCTGGTGCTTAAAACGAGTCTGTTTTAACAAAGTGCACGCAAGAAAATTGCGCGAAAGAAGCTTCCGAAGTGTTGAGTGACGTTTTTACGTCTTTTTTTCTTTAAAGTGTTTTATTTCAGAAAAAAATGTTACTATTTGTATTCAATCGTATTGTAAAACTATTGTTATTGTAGGGGTTATAACATTCCTATAAATTAATCAAGTCTTTATATTATGTGGGTTTTATCATTTATGTAATTATCCCATATTATCATATTGAACATTTTGTTACGTAAGTAACAACATATCTTTATCTTGAAAAGTAGAGCTGATAGGAAAAAACTAATATCATATTTGGATTCAGCATCCCAATTATACTTTAAATCAGCTTTAAAATCTCCGGCACCAAAACCACTGTTGACCTGTGTAATTCTCCATATACATAGTATTATAACTTTTCTGAGCAACTTTATCTTTTTACCTTTTAACTTCTGCTTTATTCGTCTGCCATACGTCCAAGGGCGTACCCAGGATCAAAACAGGAAGGGGACAAGCCATGGTCTTTCATTTCGTACCACAGGAAAGGTTATGAAACTAAAATTTCGAGAAAATTATAACAGCGCTTTATTGGTTTTTGAAATTATTTGCTCGGAAAATATTTTTATTTTGATTGCATGTTTAATACTTATATCACATTTCTTGGATCTAAAGAAAATTTGTTCAAAAATTTAGTTTTGAAATAAATTTAATGTTGATTTTGGGGGGGGGGGGCAGCTGCCACCTCCCTCCCCCCGCTGGGTACGCCCATGCATACGTCCTTCATCGCCTGTTCTATGTATCTCGTCCGTGACGATACCTCTGCCCATCCTCCCTTCTGCATGTACTTTAACGAAGATTCTCATTAGACCCTTGTGACTCATAATTTGGCCGCCTTTATTATCCCGTCGTCTACTCAAGAGTTTCAATGACTTCTCTCCTATCCTTCTTAGAACATCCGCATTACTAACACAATCTATCCGTTAGATCTCCTTCGTTCTGATTTAAAACCACATTTCGATTCCCAACCTTTATTTCTCCGCTGCTGTAATCGTCCATACCTCAGTGCTATAAAAGGAGCGTCATCAAAATGTAATTAATCATAAATTGATTTCAAATCAACTTCAACGCTTATATTTTCAGCAGCAAGAAGAAATTAAATGCCCTCTTTGAGAAATGCCCTTTAGAAAGTAGAATAGAAAGTAGAGGAACACTCTCCGTTTGGGCTGCTCTACTTCCAGTAGGGTGGTTTCCTAATATTTTGTTATTGCCTAAATCGAAAGAGTATTACTCCGGAAGTACGTATTTCACGCTTTCAGATTTGTAAATGACAATATCTATTTTTCGCGATTAAATGAAGAATGAAAATTTTCAAGTGGGCGAAAACGCGACGGCTAAGTATGAATGCTGGGAAAAGCCCGTGTGACGTCTGGCAGCTGCTGTTTAACCTGGATGCGAGACTATGAACACCGCTACGATGCAGGCTGCTTGCTGTCGAGCATGGCGGCAGCGTAGAGTACCCTGCTAGCCGGTAGCGCTTGGCTTAAAAAAGGATTATTAATACTCTATCAAACGAAGGAAACTTTCCGACCATAGACAATTTTAATAGGTGATTAATAAGATATTTTTCCCTGAGATCTGTGCCTCATGCATAGATTGGTAATCTCAGGCGATGTAAAACTCCTGACTACTCGTATAGCATCTAAGTCCCTGTGACGTCATGTTGAGTGGCTTCGCATGGCCGTCAATCTGGCCTTTTTCAAATGATGTTAAAATTGACCATTAACATTCGGCTTAACTGGGATTTCTAAAACCAAATAATTTGTATATTATGAATACACGAATAAGTGGGTAACGAATCGCAAACAATGCCTTTCGTTATCTTTGATGAAGGAAACTACCCTATTACTCCTTGCTTACAATTAGTCCATCGTTTGTCTCTTTGACACCCAAGTAGCAGAACTCCTTCACCTATTCAAGTTAATGGTTTTCATATAATATGTTCCACATTTAGTTGACAGTGCGTGACTTATGGAGAACAGTGATGCCAAACTTCCGCTCCGCCGGCATCAATCCGGCAAGCATATGCAACCAAGCTCATAGCATCGCGCCAAAATGGTGTATTTATGAAAAAGAATTAAGGATCGATCGTAAGACGAAGTAAATGAAGAAAGTTTTAACCGTAAATGACACTGCCTTGGATGGAATATATGTTGAAAAATATGTGTTCGTAGTATTTATGTACTAATTCAATATGCACAAGCTGAATAATGGAGTTAAAAATTTGTAATGTAATAAATAACAATGAAGTTAAGGATATTAAAATTTTTCGCCACTTCTGAATGCGACAAGTAGTAGATAGTTTCATTTTGGTCTTGCTTTTTGTAAAAGTGAGTGAGAACAGCGGCGGGAGTTTGAGTCCCGGAGTGCACATCCATTTCTCGACACATTTTCACCCCGCAGTCTATATGATTCCGGGTGCCGAACGATCCGCGCACCGTTTACCATTGGCCCTTTCCGCGTTTAGTGGGGTGAGAGCGTAACACTGTCCGTGGATATTGGAATTTCTTGAGCTTTTCCAACTTATCGCCGGCGATTTACGTGTGGAGGTCTAACGTTCCTTGCGACAACATCTATTCCGGTCCGCAGACCCGCACTTCGACGGACATTGCGTTCGTCTACAAATAGTCGCATTACGGATCGATAGACGGTAAATTAGCCGCAATAATGAAAAGCAGCTTGTTGTCTGAGTCTGAGGAGCCAATTTGGCCGTGCTGCTGCGCTGCGATCGAAAAAGAAAATTCCTCAGCTGCCTTCTGCCATTGCTAGAAATCCTTCGCTGTAGTAATATCGTCCACCTCTTGAAGTGCAAGTGTTTTTGGCTTGATTGGAAATTGTACGAACCAGTGGAAACATTTGAAATAGTTGCTGTTCGTTGCCCATGTAATGAAGAAAGACTGGGTAAAACGTGAACAGATAGTGATTGAATCACCCAAAAATTGTGCAAAAAATCATCTTTGTGCGAATCTGTCGCTACATCTGGATTCGGAAATGAAAAAATACATATAATCTCCCTAGGGGTGCCGATAAAACATGTGTGGAATACCTGTCTCGACTTCACTACTCTACAGACAAGGAATCATCAACAAATAATCAGTATTTAAATAAAGTAGAATTAACTGAAAACCCTGTATTATGTATTGACCCCAGTTTGTGATAATTGTATTCAGATTTATTCAAGATCCATAAGCGGTCAGCATTCACTTTAAATTCTAGAAGTTTGAGTATGAAAGATATTCTTGCGCATCCTCGAAGGTGAGAATCCTCCTCTCCAACCCCGTAGAAAGACACACTCTGGACCCATGGGATGAAATCAAGGTTCTGACGAAGAGTGCCTCGCAAGAGTATTGCTTTGAACTTGGAAATGAAACTTGATGAGGGGTAGTGGAATTTCCTTTCGCCGTGCCGGCAAACATGAATATATGAGGTTTGCTCTCCCGTCCCTTAATCAGAGGGGTGGGATGTGGTTGTGAAGTCTAAACTTGCACAGGCACACCGCGCACAAACTCTGCGGGGGTAAAACGGATCCAGAATCTCTCGCTCGCTCTTTTGCTCACGATACGCAGTCATAGAAGGCACACATGTGTGTATTACCAATGGCGCTACAGGAGAGCGTGGAAGAGCGCACACCGCGCAATGCTAATGTTGCATGTATATCTTTCGGCGAGTAAAAATATCGATATCGAATATCGGGCCGTATATATCGGTTTTTAATATATTGATACCTATTTCCTTGACTATTTCGGGTCAAAAATATCGAACAGATATTTTTGACTATGGTATTTGAATGCTTTATATATAAATAAATGTATAAGCCATTGAGAATATGAACAACCAAAATGCCACCCAACCCTACTATAAACATGTGTAAGTGTACAGATCATGCAGTAATACAGAGAGTTAGAATTATAGATGTACATATTATTATTAAAAATAAAGTTACAAGTCGATCATTTGGTCGAGCGGTAACATAGATTGGTTTTACCCCAAGTTAAAAATTGACTTCGCAATGAAAAATAAACAAATACACGGAGAAACACATAAGCAGTGATACAATATAAACTCTACCCTAAACATAGTCAACATACAAAAATGAGAAAGACCGTCAAAATTCAATATAATTTAACATTCTCGTGAAGGTCTCTAGGTTACGCGGGAAGGGTTCAAAATCTACCATTAGTCAGCCCACGAAGGTCCCCGTGGGTAAACCGTTCCAATTCCCAATCCTCCGATGCAGTAAAGAACATTTCACAGAATATGAAAGCTGTTTCGGAGGGCCTATTTCGTGCTTGTGATTATTTCTTGGCTTATAGTACGGCTATTTAAGTCTATTTGTGATATCTATCCATGCCGGATCACCATAATAAGATTTGAAAATGTCTTCAACCGCGCTTTTTTCTCCTTTATTCAAGAGATTCCCATCGCAGTATGTTCTTCATCTTGTTATACTGGCCTTCCTTTTGAAAATCCCAGTCACGAATTTGACTGCTAAACTTTGAACTTTTCATAGTTAAATTATGTCCTGTCCCACGCAGGATCCCAAAATGATCCTCCATATTCTAAAATAGGCCAAACAAAGGTTTTATAAACGAAATATTTAGTACTGGTGTAGCTTTTTCAAGGGGCTCTCATATTTGCAAATATTTGCTTCCGTTAGATCCCAAATAGGTAGGTTATTTTCCCAGTAATACAGTAATCGTTTAATATGCTATTTCTACTTTTCTTAAATCTAATCAAGTTTGCTATATCCGCATGAATGACCATTCTATTATCGATTGCCCATCTCTCCAAATTTTTTAGGTTACTTTGTAAACTTTCACTATCCTCTACATTCCCGATTTCGGAATAAATTACGCAATAATCAGTAAACATGCGAATAGAGCTGGTTACGTATCTATTAATGTCGTTCACGTATGTTATAAAGAGTATAGTCCATAACACACTTACTTGCGAAGTACCCCTTGCGGTGTAGAATATTTATAGCACATTTATTACTGAACATCATTACTGTGCATTATGAGGGATAGATTGCATTCAATCTAAAAATCCTATTCTCTTTCTTCCTCTCCAACGTTTACCAAGCATTCTACCCTATGAGACTGTTTTCAAAACCCCCTCCTCGTTCAGTATTTGCTCCACCCAAACCTTCCGTATCTCATCTAAAAGCCTTACCCACCATATCCAGCACTTCGTCGTTCCTCATCCACTTCACCTTCTTTATTTTTTCTCCACATATCCACATCTCGGAGGCCTACTGCCTTTTCTCGTTTTCCTTATTAAGTGCCCATATTTCCGCACCGTAAAGCCCTGCGCTCTAAATCCATTAAAATTATGGGCTAAATAAAAAAATCATACCGAATTCAGCTCTTCCATCTCGACGCATATTCACCAAGGTTGTGGACGGCCTCCAAGGTAAGTGCTGTCAGTGAGGATGTCGCCCTATGGGGTGCCGCTCCACTCCTCCTGCCCAGCATCCTGCCCTCGGCGGGTGCCGTGCCGTCCCTCTGGCCTGCCGTCACATCCTTATGTGCTCCTCTCGATTCTCCGTCCGCGGAAATGGCGGTCGCTTCAGCGTTACAAGCGTTGATGTCCACACACAATTCTTGAATAGCAAGCGCACAAGAATTGCGTTTGGACAATCACAGCTTGGAATCGCTCGAGCCGGAATTCTTCGCCTGAAATTAAAAATAAACATCCCTCCCTAAGTATTGCTCAAATAGCATTCGTTATAAATTCTAACTTTCTTTCGTAATCGACCAGCATGCATTTTATGAGTTCATATTTTGTTTGTATTTCCACAGTATGCATTGTTATAAATGACTGAAAATTTTGATTGCAATATGATATTCTTCCCATTGCATGTGTTTCTACTTTCTGGATATCGTTAGCCATCGGAGAATCGAGGAAATGATGATTGGAAAGCATTGGCTAATGGAGTATTAATAGAAGAAGAGCCTACAGAAAATATAGTTATGTTTATATAGAAAGTCCAAAGTGGCTTATAGGGTATTGTATGTTACTGTTAAACACTTCGGAAAATCATTATGAAGCTAATGGAAAGTAGGCATCTCTATGGAATGAAATCTCAATGATGAATGAATTAACTTTATGATTTTTCAAGTCATTTCCCCATGTGACCTTATTCAATACTTTGTGATCATAATCCCCTGAGGTGAATTGAAAAGTATGGCTCTTATGCTAATGTGCACATAGCATGTACGCCGGTCAAAGGAAAATATTGTGTGGCATATCACAGATATTTTCATTTACGAAGGCGGCATTCCATGAAATTACTATCCTTTCAATCTAGCTTGTAGAATCTTATGTAATTAGATTTTAAACGAATACTTCTACGGATAACTTTGAGCGATTAATTATTCAAGTTGGACAAATTAAGTTCCTTGGGAAAGATAATGTAGAAAAAATTTAATTATTGGCATTCATTCATCGGGAAATAGAGACACATCCCAAAGCAATCTTTATTCCCGGCCGTTTCCCAACGTTAATTGGAAGGAGAGTAAGAAGAGGTGCATTATCTTCAGTCGCTACTACCTTGAAAATTGCTCTTGACTGGTTAGAACTATAGCACAGATGGGAAATGGAAACTTCGAAATTGATTTTCATTAAAATCATCCAAGAAAGGGAGAGCAGTTAGGTTCAGGGTAATGAAAGAAGTAAAAAAGTTTGATGATCTCAGTACGATTCATGATTTGGTATTTGGAGGAGACGGTTGACGGCTGAGGCACGACCACCGAGAGACAAGGCCTGAGTGCTCCATCGTGACGTCACGAGTCGTAGGCGGACGGAGGGATTAGCGAAGACTGCCATTGATAGCGCCGATTGGTGGGGAATGCGTAAGAAAACCAAACGATATGTGAACAGACATTTCTTCGGCTACAATTTTCCTTATATAATATCATATGTACTTACATTTAAATGATGTTAACAGTAAATCCCTACCTCGGGAAACATAATTGTTTCGAATGGACCAACGCCTTCGCCGAAAAATCTTCTTTGAAGAGAAACAGCTTGCTTCCAAATGCATTCGAAACCTCTAGAATATCATTAAAAGTCTTATATTCAGGAAAAAAAATTTACTCATCAGTGGTACTTATAACATAGAAGTCATAGGATTTTTACATCCTTCACGGGGCTTCTATTTTTTCAGCATCGCTGCATTAAACGATGATGAAATAAAAAAGTTCTGTTCTTAGACATACGCAAGATTAGGATAACACTAGATTGTGCTTCTGTTAAATTACATAGGGATTGTTTTGATTAGACCTATCTGCAAACTATAATTTCATGGCAATTTATGCACTTAATGGGGCGAATTTTAACCTTTTAAGAAACGGTGAACTAGGATTTACTGCTTTAAAGTACCTGGGGAAATTGTTTTGAATGGAAATATACCATGTCCTACCTGATAACACAGAAATGTAGCATATAATGCATTCAGTTGGGAAAATAATAGTTTTTCTTATTGATCCAGTTGTTGCGAATACATTTAAACATATGGACAGAGTCAAGGCTTTAGAATAATGGTCAAGAATGATGAGAAGGATGTGGATAAACTATACTCAGCCTTGATGGATTGGTGAAGAGAGATACTGCCTTCCTGTTGATGGATTTGTTTTCACTTATAACACAAACCACATCCAGACCAACTTTTTCGAGACCAATGATGACTTTCTTCAGAATATCTTTTAGAACACAGGCTGAATGAGTACTCACTGGCAAAATATGGACAACATCTTAAAATGAATATAGTGAGGCCTTAACCGCGAACACATGAGCACTAGAAGCTAAACTGCTGGAGTTATATGCAGGTTCTAATATACATCTGCCCTTGTAGTCAAGAAAGGGTTTCAAATGAACTTCATCCATCATAAGGGTGATATAACGCTCGTGGCTCTGTAATGAAATACTCGGTGCTTCACGTAAGATAGAAACCCATGCTCATTTTGCTCATTAATTGGACCAACTTTAAAAGAAGAGCAGAGAGCCGTTTGATAGTAACTGGATGTGGGAAAACCAAATTACCAGAATTGCGAGCAAATTTATGAACTTCAGGAGATATTAACAAAACATTGCAGCAAATACAAATATGTCACAGATGTACCTTACTTACCTTCTTTTCTTGAACCAACTTACCTTTTTTTCTGCAACAAGAGACATTTGTGATTTGATAAAGTTATTCAAAGATTAATTTGCGGAGTCTTTAATTTTGCATTCTTCCAGTAGAGCTACAATATCGCTATAAATATTTATATTATTTGTGGAGTTTTTAAATTCTATCCAACACATCATAGGTACTTTTCATACATGAAAGAGGCTTGAAAAAGTGGAGTGAATTTGTCTTTTGCTTTTAATTTCCCTTTTTCAGTGGTATACTTTGATATTATTATGAATGTATACTATTAAGGAGTAAGTAATAAGAGGTGGTGCACACTCTTCCAAATGCTTTAATATTATAGCACACGGCTTCACGACCACATCCCAAAATGCTGAATGCTTATTCATCTTCACCAGAGAATTTACGTTGCCGAAAGAGTCTAGCTTTTTCTAAGCCTTATATGCTTCCTGAGTTTTCAAACTCTCAGCTAAAGCAGCTTCCACAGTAGCACTTTCAAGACGCTGTTCCCTCATTGATGGCGCATCCCTGGTCTGCTCTGAAGTGGTAAGGTACCCAGGGCAATCAGGGAAGATCCTTGGCATGGCACCATCCCTCAGTTTTGGGCTGTTAAATGGTACAGCCAGCAGTTTTCCTGACTTCTCATCGAAGTAGGAGCTTTAATGAAGCACATCTTCAAACAGAAAATGCCGGATACACACCTTAAAAATAGAGATAATTTTATTTGGTAGACGGAAAATCAACTGTATTTCAAGTGAAGAATACCTTCGTCTGATAAGGGTGTAGTAAACAAGACTTAAATAATTTGCTGTGCACACAATGGCAGTTAGATTAACTATATTTGATCTAAAATGCCAACTTAGACATGGACCATATTTATCTCGCTTGTAGGTAGCCTATTTATTCATCCCGAGCGTTTCACATGTTTCCATGATTTATTAACTACTGAAGAATCATTCATTTAATACTCTCGAAGACTTTAAGATTTCGCTCTCTGCACAATCGTTCTCAGATTAATACGATTAGTTAGTACCTACATATTACCTATGTAAGAACTACTTAATGCAAAAAATCTTCTTTTCTAAAACAGTAATACCACCTTATGCATACGTAAACATACAATGTAAAATGCCACCGTAGGCATGGGTGATATTTATTACACAAGTAGGTATCCCATTTCTTCATCCCGAGTGTTACACATGTTTCCACAATTTACTAATTACAAAAACTATTCATATCACCCTCAAAAAATCAAGTTATTCTTAATAACAACACCTTAGAACACGAGGATAAGCGCCGTATTCTATTTAGCGTTGATATACGAGAATTTCAAAGATATTTAAGTACTATATAGTATATGAAATAATTAAAACCATTAATTATTCAAGCGATAACGCAAATAATATTGAAATCAACCTGCAAATACACTCGAGAGTAGAATTGTTTCAAGAAACCAATAACAATTCGTCTACCGGTCAATGCTTTTATCAAATATCTTTTTAATTCACTTTTAATGACGATCAACATTTACATTATACTAACATTTCCCTGAATAATCACGCCGTCCAAATAGAAAGAAAAAGATAGTAACTCACCTTGGAATATTTCATCGGCCGGAAGTCTTTTCTTGGAATGGTAAATATCCATTTCCTCTTCGTATCTTCGTCCCTAGGAAATTTGATAACGCACACTTCGTTTCCTCCGTATATTTTCCTCTGCACAGAGGCAGACAACACTAGTATATACACCATTTCTTGAACACTTATATTCAATACTGTAGCCCACAAAACCATCGCAAAAGCTTTAAAACTCCAAATAACTCAGCGTTCAACAACCCAATCACCATTTTCACCGCAATGGCTTATAAATATAAACAACTGCAAGCATTGTCGGAAGGCGTGGTTGATAACCTACGGCTCGTGACGTCAGACAATTAGAAGGCATCAGCGCTCAGGCCTTGTCTCTCGGTGGTCGTGGCTGAGGTCATTTACGCCATGAGGAAAAAGGAGAAGAATGTATGGGTGAATTCTAGGAGTCGGCATTGGTCTTCTCAAAAGGGCACAGCCTGACGTTTCATTCGATGGTCGGAGTGATGTATTTGAAGTGACCTTCACAAAGCACTCATGCAGGGAATGGGAAATCTCTAAAATATCTCCACCACCTGCGGATCTGAACCCGGACCCACTAGGTGTAAAATCAGCATTCAAACCACCATACCAACCCGATCCCCCTCCGTATGGCTAACGAGAGTCAATCGCATACTAAACCATGAGAATCAATTAAGTTAGAGTACTTGGAGCAAAAGAAATGATTCCTCATTAGCGTGAAATATCTTCAACCCTTTGATCGCTTTTATAGGTATTGTGGAAATATTATCATTCATGAATCAATGAAACACTTTCAACAGTAAACGCAAGAGATACGCATGGGAATAATACTGGGAATAAATTATTAGAAATGAGCGTCAAAATTAATGGTCATAATTCTAGTAAATTGGAAATCACTCCAACCGATATAATAGTACTCACGATACTAAGAAAGATCTGGTGCTTTCCCGGTGAAAAGACCGAAAAAGGTTTTCTCAAGTTTCCCGCTGGGTGCAAGTGTCCAACGTTTCGAGGTCCGATATTTTCCTCGTCATCAATGAATGATGCTTTTCAAGAAATCTTCTTTGTCTTTTAACACACTTCGAACAACATAAGAGCACAAATAAATAACTGCCGAGTAATGAACTATTCAAGTAATATAGACAACAAAAGAATTACCTCCGTAATAAAAGAATTACCATATTAGACATTCAACAATGCTGTTGCCATGACCGTGGTCAATATTTATACTTGAGTGAGGGTATATGATCGTTGCTTGAGTGCTTCTGCATGACTGTGCGTTCCTGTATTTCGGAAAATACATTTGATGACGCGATACATTTTTTAACTCGCTCATACACCCAACTTGACTCATGTATCATGCAAACATGTCCCTAATTATGCTCTAGATAATTTGATTGATAACATTCTAACTTTCAGATATGGTTTACTAGACTCAGTCATCAACAAACCTACGGTTGGTTTGACGCAGCTTTCATCACCTGCTCTTTGTATCTCCTTCGTAACCTACCTCTTCCGTCCGCCCCTAACACCTATCGTTAAACGATAATTTACATTAGATTATCGTGCCTCATGGTGTAGAAGAATGAACTTCCGTTTTCTACCCGAGGATTCTTGTATAATACCAAATTTTGAAAGCGACAACCAAGCGAATTTCTATGCTACTGTCACCGTGCATGTCTCACTACCATTTAGAAGCATGCTCCAAATGTAAGTCCTAATTATTTGCTTCCTCACTTCAGCACTTGTATTTATGTAGGTCTTCCTTTTTTTATAGAATGTTATCGTCGCTTGGGTTATTCTACTGACTGTTTCCATCTTGTTTCGTTTATCGTTGGTCATTCGGCTACCCAAATGGCAGAACTCCTTCACCTCCTCATGTTTATAGTTTCCTTGTTTCAACTTGATCCTTGCCTCTTCTCTTCTATTGCAGAACAATACTTCAGTTTTCATAGCATTGATTCTCTGCTTACATCTTGTCATTATGTCACCCATAGTTAATATAATTTTCTCCAGGTCACTGACTCAACCATGACTGCTCTCTCATCAACAAATAGCAGTATAGGTACTAATGTAATACCTTGGATCTGCACTCCCGGCGCTTTCAATTTAATTTCGTAGATAGCTTTATCAATGAACTCATTGAATATTACCGGGGACAAAGCACACCCTAGTCTCTTCCCTTTCCTTATTTTTGCTACGTCGCAGCTGGTCATAGATTTAATCACAGGTACTTGGTGTTTTATATAAATTGTGGATAATTCTGCGGTCATTAGATTCTTTCAGAACTGCGAGCATTGCATTCCAATCCGCGTAAAAAAAAAGCCTTTTATAAGTCCATCACATCAATGTCCAGCAAAGTCAAATCGAAGTCCAACAAATAACTGAAGGTTAAAGTGACCTCAAAATGAGTCGAAGGGAGTTGATCGGAATTGACCATGAAGATTATTTTCCCAAGTTTTGTTTCGTATAATTTTCATGTTTTACCAGTGAATGATTCAATTGGATGAGGAGTTGATGGAATAAATGTTAAGCCTGAATCACACGATCATTTTTTTTCGTCACGAAAGTGATCACTATGGCGATCACTGCGCAAAATGATCGTCGGCGGCAATTGTTTTCCGCGATCGCGATGAGGATTCCCATCGCTATTTTTCATCACTCGTCCCATCGCTTTTTCCATCGCTAAAACCGTCACTAAAACCCCATATCAGCCAATCGGAACGCATTCCCCTATGGAGCGATTGCAGCGCAACGTTTGACAATAAATTGTGGGAATGGCATAGATAAACAAACACGCTATTTATCGTGAAGTGGGTCCTATGACAACGAGCTGTGATATTGGAAATGATGCGAAAAGCGACGGCGGGAGTGACCGTGTGATTCAGAAAAATGATCACTAGAGCGATTGCTTTTCGCGACGGGAAAAGTGATCTCGATAGTGATCACTTTCGCGACGAAAAAAATGATCGTGAGATTCCGGCTTTAGATGCATAGTTCTCGTAAGGTGTAGATGCAAGGTCTGTCAACCTTAACATGATTTCTGAGTTGTTGATATGACATTAATTTGTTTAGTAAATACACACCAAAGATGACGTTCGAACTTAATTCAAATCATCTGACTTAGCCGGGATTCGAACCCTAGTCAGGTATGCTACCAGTTACACTACCAAGCCATCTTCAAGGTGAATCTCAGACTGGGTTCACCGAACAAGGTGTTGTCGTCCCAAGTCCACACTGAGACTTAGGAGACGGAGTTCTTGCTTAGTAAGCTACTGTCGGAGAAATAAAGATGGCTCGGTGGGGTAACTGGTAGCGTACCTGATCAGTAAATGGGAGATCCGGGTTCGAATACCGGCTAAGCTATGCGATTATTTCATGACGATTTTTATTCTTGATGTAAATTAGGTTTCGCATGTGCGCGTGAAGGCGTACAAAGTAACTTGTTTCATGCAGTACTTCGCATTAGCTAAAGTTCTACATATTTTGTACGACTGAGGCCATGGTTTAATTAATGGTGCAGTAGGAAGAACAATGGTTTTCGATTAGCCAGAAAGGAAATTACTTAATGTTTTTTTTTATTATTTCAACCCGGTGAATGCCGCAGACGTGTGTGTTTCAAACATATTGGATATGAGACTCAATCCCTTCTTTCCCAAGGGCACCTTGCACCGGTAATATATTCGTTGGTGGTGTGAAATGATATTAGCGCAGCAATATATGATCGTGTGATTCAGGCTCAATCTGAGTACACGTTTTTGTAAAGAATAGCATTAAAAGCAATACTTATAGTATAGAACGCTTTTACGGTATTTATCTTTCTAAAAAAATCGGAGGAAAAAACTTTATGAGAATAACAAAGATCTAAAATAATGCCAAGAACCTTTTCTAATATTTATGATTCTAAACTCTCAATTATGTTTTGATAAAAGCCTACGCTGTAAGATGATATACCATATCATTCCCCGACCCATCGCAGACGGTTTGTGCGTCTTAAGATTGCTTATTGACTGCAACACCTTAAAGCAAAATTCTACAGATAAATCGTAATGGCAGCTACTTTCTACCGAATTTATGGGGTGACATTAACCGTAACCTAAACCTGAATAATGGAAGTTAACGTAGAAATCGAAAAAAATTGAATTTTCAATGAAATACTTGAAATATTTATGACTTCATCTGGTTTGGCAAGTCTGTCCCTTGAGTTCCTTAACCCTGTGGAAATCCCGAGAAAACTTCACCGGGATGATTTCTGTGATTTGAAATTTGTGGAGAAACTCTGCGTTCGTGAGCTCCTATGGTTTTTTTCCGGACTCAGCTGCTTTCTCATGCTCCCGAAGACGTTCGATGGGAATCAATGCTCCCTCTTCATGAGAGGCATTTGAAAGGAAGCAGTTGGAGCGGCGGAAGGGGATGGGAGGGGAGTGAGGGGCCGAGGAGATGAAGGTGATTGAGGGTGTGATGGACCCGCTGGGATTTGGGCCCGCACCCAGGGGAGACGCTCTCTCTCGTCACTGGTGGTCGCACTCCCACCTTCATCTGTCATGGCAAACAAATGCGCCCTCAGATAGTCTTTCCCTTGTGTGGGCCTCCCACCGGGTGAGGGGAGACGCCTTCGACTCAACTCGATTGGCCAGCGATTCAGTGCTGGACGATGGAAGATTTTCTCCAGGTGTGAATGGCGTGGTTTTCTTTTTGAACGATTTCCCAAAAATTTCACATCACATATGCTGAAGGGCAGAAGGGAAGCATAGAGGAAATAGGTAATACAATTCCTATAATAAGTATTTGTTGACAACTTGTTGAATGAATTTACCAATAAAACTTCCCATTCAATGAAAGTTTTATGACAAAGGTTAAAAAACACTAAAATAATTCCCCATGAAAAATGGTAATCTAAAAATATGAGAATAAAAAAGAGCAAACATTAGAATGCTAATTAATTATCCAAGTTATTAAAAATGCTTCTTTGGCACCGCAGAAATTGTTAATGCATTTACAATACTCAAGATAATTTACATTAAATCATAAAAATAATTTACATTCAAAGTCAATAGAAAAAGAGGCACTCGATGTAAAAAACAGAAGTAATGTTGAAGTTAATAACCAGTATCCATTGTGTATAAAGTAGAGAAGATTCTATCATGTGGAGAGAACGGATATAAAAACAGCGAATATGAATCTCTAAAGAAATTAAAAATACAAGACCAAATGTTGAAACTCTAATTGAACTAACAAGGCTATTGTTTAACAAGTTAATTTCACTAATAGGATAGGGGCAGCTATATTAGGACTTTATTAATGGTAATAGAACCATGCAACTTGACATGATTAATTAGTAATCATGTCAAGATGCATGGCAACTGGAATACGGAAGGTATCGGAAAAAGGCGATGGAAAAATGGACGGTGGGAATGAACGTGTTATTCAGAAAAAGATAGGAAGAGATAGATAGAAGATTACTACAAGCAGTGATCACTCTTTTGGTCCTTGAAAACCAATCGATGGAGCTATCGTTCCGAGAGACAAAAAATGTTCATGTGATTCAGGCTTAAGTACAGTGAAACATCTGTTCACAGACACCTCTGACTTAAGGACAGTATTCAATTCCCCTTCGAACTACGGATTGCTTATTATTGGTACGCAGCTGTAGAGGAGCAGAAGAAGCAAATTGGGTGCTGTTCTTAACGAACGCCAGAGAAAATAACATTATTAGCTATTACGCTAGTGGAGGATAGCATTCAACCCAGCAAACCTGAGACAGGCTACTAATGATTCAATTATTATTTGTCTGTCTCAGGATCACTTTCCCTTGAAAAATCTGTTGAATATGTAGACGTAGCCTAAAATTCGTAGAGTATAATATTTGCGTGGTAAAATTAACCGCAAAAATGAAGTTTTATATGTGTCACCTCCAAATTACGGACACCTCTCACTTACGGACACATTTTCTATTTCCGTTTATGTCAGGGAGTGAGATGTTTCAGATGTCTAGTAACATTGATTTTCGGCGGAATCAAAGCGAGGCGTGAAAACAGTGGATTGGTTTCAAAAAGGGCTAAAAGAGGAATACTGTGCGCTTGAAGTGGGTTGTGCGACTTTGGAGAAAGATTCGGACCTCATCAATTTTTTTGATTCCAATATTCCAATATAGCAGAAGCCAAAAAATTTATTACCATTTCTACAGCCAAAAATATCACTATTATTACTGAGTAATTCGCATTGCCGAATGGTGGCTATGATTTCTTTTAGAGAAATAATGTAGTTTTACGTTTGATTTGGAGCCTTTGATGTATTCACAATTCATACATTTTGATATCACGTGGATTATACGAGTATTTCGAATACTCTTTATTTACCTTCCTCATACTGGGATTATCCTGGTGAATGTTGAAATATTTTGGGAATAAAATGTTATCCTTTTGCTGTGATTGTAATGTTAAGTGTAGCGGTGAGTTTCTAACAAATTAGGTCGCATGCAATATCTTGTACTAACGCATGTATCCTGGTGGTTATACGGGTCGCTGCTAAAAACAATGGCAATAATTGTGCGTGGAAATTAGTCTTAAGGCCGGGCCGTAGGAAATAAAGAGCAATATTTTAAAATAAGAATTTCACTAAAAATTAGCTTCAAGTTTTGGGGCGTTTATAGAAAAATAATTAGCTTGGACGCCATCTATCATTATTCTGAAGAACTAACAGTTAAGTGCCGCACGCACTAAATTGAAATTGAGTTGAGTGGCTTCCTATATTTTAGCGTCTTTTATTATTAGTTCCTTATTAGTTATTCCTTAGCGTCTTTTCCGGAATTTACTTCTAAATTTCACATTTTAACCGTGCTAATTTTATAGTCTGAGGTTTCAGGCGAGATGGAGTGGAAACGTGGCATAATGAAAATGAAAAAGCAGGAGCAATTTCCACAATTTTACATTTATTAATACTACCGGTTTCGCTTTTCAGCATCATCAGGTACAAAAATAAGTGCGTGCATCAAGTACATCAAGTGCGCTACGCTTAAATAGGAAAGGTAGGAGGGGGTGGGTGGCGGGAAGGCGGGGGAAGGAGGGAGGGTGTACAGTCACGGAGCTTGGGAAAACTGAGGATGGAGTTAGAGAGGAGTATGACAAATACACTAATTGTCTTCCTAGTTCCCTTCTCACTAGTTCCCTTGGAGGAAGACATTAAGGACACATAATAAAACAATGAGTTGCCATAGCGAGTAATGCTACCACTTGGAGGTGACATCGATACACCGTTGCTATATTTAATAGTGCGTGTAAAGAATGACATTTTAAATCTCTCTGCTTTGCAGTCCATTTCCTTTATATTCTTCTCTTGATCACGTCTACCTGAGTACGAAGGTAAACGAAAGATATGTTTAACGTCGTCTGAGAAATAAAATATTTTCCGAATTTACTGAATAAATTTCTCCTATGTTTTTCTCCTCTATTCGGTAATTTATTTATTTATCACTTCCCCCGTAAACAGCACATAACGGCCTTTTACAACGTGGGTTTCCAATATTATCAAAGTACAACACAAACATCCATGCCCTGGATAGGGATCACCTACCCAGGCGGGATTCGAACCCACAACCTACGGTTTGGCAGGCGAGGACTTTACCCCACCGCCACCATGATTAACATCATAACTCGCCTAATATAGTGGTCACGATGTGCTTTTTATCGTATTGAATCTGCTCGCCCTGAGCTCTACTCCATTGATTTCAGCAATCAGTCCTACTTCATAAGCGTCCCATTCGCTGGCAGAAACGGCGTTGAATTGAGGCCAGTTAGATATTTAGGCCTCACTGAACTCAGGAAGCATATATCTTTCACCTTTTTATGACATTTACCGAGAATAATTTTTGCAAATCCCAGTTTACGGTTGGCTTTCTCGCCCTACTCATCGGGATTTTGACCGCGATAGAAAATACTTCCAGTTCAATTCGCTTCTACCCTCTCTTTTATTCGCCATCAAATTGGTTGGCATTTTAATCAATGTCACTCTATGATTGTTATTCGCGGATTCATAGCATTGATAGAAAAAAGCCGTAAATATCTTTACAATTTGACTTCTTTAACTTTTTAATAACCTTTCTGACCCATTTACCCATTGACCGCCAGCGCCAATTTTATTTTGCTTTTTCCATTGTCATCTTACCTATGGCATTGAATTATGGGGTCATGCATCAAAATCAAAAGATGTTTTCATTATGCAAAAAAGGGCTATTAGGATTATTTCAGGTGCAAACTGATTGGAGCATTGTAAACCACTTTTTATTAAACTGGATATATGACCCTTTATGGTCACTATATTTATAAGTGTGTATGTGAGGTCAAGGAAAACCTGAGCTCTCTGGTAACAGGGGTCAATGTTCACCATCACTGGACTCGGAGAAAGGACAATTTAGTAGTCCCCCACTGTAGACTATCAAAGAGTATGAAATCTTTCAACGTATTAAAGCTAAAGTATTTTAATATGTTACCTAATGAGGCCAGGCTTGTTAGCCTACAAAGATTTAAAATGATTATTTACCACTGGCTTTTGTCAAGAGCATTTTACTCATTGGAGGAATTTGTTCTTGGTGACACCTCTGTAATCAAATTTTAATTACTTGTTGTGTTATTTATTCTTCCTGACGATGACCATTACAGTGTATTTTTTTATAAGTCAAATAAATATTATTATTATTATTGATGGCCGGAGATCATGTGGCCATATATTTGTCCACGAACATTTGGTTCGCAGAAGTAGCTTGCATGGCTGTGCCAGTCGTATTAATTACCTGATATTCACCGGATATCCTCAAAAGCAACTATTGCTGCTTAAATTGATTTTCAGGATAAAGACTATAAAGTTAGCTGGAGATAATTTGTTTCAGTTTTCAAACTACTATTGGAAACTTTTTCTTGCTATCCTAGGCTATCCGTTTCCCAACAATTTCTCTCCGATTCACCTAGAGTAGGAGTCGTCAACCTACGACTCGTGAGTCTATTGCGGCTCTTTAGAAGTCAAGTTGCAGCCTTCCAGATCCTTGCGCAAAAGTAATAATTATAGTATTTTATTTTCAAAACTCAAAAAAATATTGCACACACTAAAAACCATCAGTGTAGGAAGGAGAGAGGATTTTGCTTCCCTATACTAATTAATTTGCACTGTAGTAAAATTAAAGCATTGTCAAAATGTTTATGCGCAACTTTTTGCTATGCTGGTTGCATAATTGTTTAGCTCTTTCGTCTCAAAAGGTTGCTGACCCCTGTCCTAGGGGAATCATCGTTTAAGTGGTTAATTATTTTTGTTATTGTATTTGCAAAAAATATGGAAATGGGAAATATCCTGTGAAAGTTATCAGGACGATGGAAAGAATCGGTTACTATGACAATGCATATAATAGGGTGGTTTCCTATTTTTTAAATTGCCTAAATTGAAAGATTATTACTCCTGGCGTACGTATTTCACGCTTTTAGATTTTTAAATGACGATATCTATTTTTCGCGATTAAATGAAAAGTGAACATTTTCAAGCGCACGAAAACGCGGCGGCTAAGTATGAACCTCTATGGCAGGGGTTCCCAAACTTTTTTGTACCACGCCCCCCCGCTACACATATCAGCTTTCCATTTTGCAATACCCTCTTTCCACGGTGCCGTACATACCAACTCCTACTTGCACAAGTACTTGTACTCGTACAAGTATGTGCCTACTTGATGCAGTGAGTAGGTAGATTATTTTGTTCACTGTTGAATGCGGGAAACGCAGAATGGAAAGATTACAATTATGAAAACTTAGAAAGAATTTATTTCAAAGATCTGAGGAAATTATTTTTGTAATTTTTTTATTTATTTCATTTGGGTGTCACGCCCCCCCTGGACTTTCTCCACGCCCCCCAGTTTGGGAACCCCTGCTCTGTGGTATGAATGCTCGGAAAAGCCCATGTGACGTCATTCTGGATCCGGCTGCCGCCATGTGAGGCCACTTTGGTGCGAGGCTATGAGCGCCGCTACGATGCAAGCTGCAAGCAGGTAGCAGAGTACCCTGTTAGCAGGTAGCGCTTGGCTAAAATAAGGATTATTAATACCTTATCAAACGAAGGAAACTTTCCGACCATAGGCAATTTTAATAGGTGTTTATTAAGAGATGTTTCCCTGAGCTCTGTGCCACATGCATGCATTGGTAATAAAACTCCTGACTACTCGTATAGTATCTGTCCCTGTGACGTCCCGTCGAGTGGCTTCGCATGGCCGTCAATCTGGCCTTTTTCAAATGAGGTCAAAATTGGCCATTAGCATTCGTCTAAACTGGGATTTCTAAAGCAAAATGATTTGTATATTATGAATAGACTAATGTTGGGTAACGAATCGCAATCAATGCCTTTCGTTTTCTTTGTTGAAGGATACTACCCTATTACTAGATGAGCAGATGTGAGAACCAGCTCGACAATTTTCCACTCGCGAATGTGTCGCCATCTGACGAGGCCGGGGAGGAAGGAAAGAGCACGGGGTTGACTCGAAACGCTGCACACGGATTCATGGCGCTGTTTGAGCGAGCGCAGTCAGCTGGTCGACGTAGATGGGGGCCAAGTGTGCGGATGTGGCGAAGGAATGATGGGACGACCCAGCGTTTGGTTTCCGTCGCAAACTCTCGGCCATTACTTCCACAAGTTACAATGACGGCGGTTTTTTTTTACAACGCCGGAGGAGCTGAAGTGCACGCTTTGATGCATCGTATTCGTTCGCGTAGAACCGCGCTCCCGATAAAAATTATGGGAGGTTTTTTACAACGTTTTTCTTAGCTCCCTTTTTTGTTTGTTTGTCTTGTTTTCCCTGTCAAATCTTGAAACTCAATTCTAACTAACTTTCTGATTCTGCATCAGACTGAAATTTTCGGGATAATTAACACCTAGATGTCAACGCAATATTATAGCACTTTCTTCATTATTTGAGCTGTATCTAGATTTTTATTCAGATATCAAAAGTTATGTATGGGGTTTAGTTAAACAAAAATGGCCATCAAAATCGGGTGGCGACGCTGTGAACATTGAAAGGAAGAAGAATTCTAAAAAAATTTCAACAAATCTGTTTGCATTAAAATTTATTGAACAAAAAAATTAATACTAACATTATGGCGCATAAATAAATTTTTACAAAAACAACTTTTTTTCTCTCGAAATAAAAAGAATAAAATAAAATTTCCATGACCCTGACAGAGTCTCTAAGTAAATGGCTTCACATACAACGAATTAGAATATTAACACCCCCCCCAGAAATTTACCTCCATAAACGATGAAAGTTTCATTTCTTCTCAGCATGTATATACATTGGAATCGACACTATAATCCTGTAAGCAGCAAGTTGCCAGTTCATGTGCGGAATAACTTGTGGCTTACTTTGTAATCGGAAAACCTCATAAAATAATTTTTCGGCATGTGAAATATAACTAGATTACCAACGATGGCCACCATGTTTTAACATATCATCATCGCTTCTCGGTCATCGCTGGCAATTTAGTTTAAACGGCTGAATCCTAATTGCAAAAATGAATCGACTTTATTTGGTGGAATCAATGACGGTAGCATACATAATGACTTAGCGAGACTCATTATGCGAGGAGAGAAATAATTTATGCTTCAATAATAGGAAGTTATCTAAGAACCAAAGGACTTTTTAGTGCATAAAATGGTTTGAAAATTTTCTCTTTCTCTGTTTGTATTTCTAACTCTTTACCATCTATATGAACAAATTAGTGTGACAAGAGAATTTATGTTTAGAAGAAGAGAAAGTTTGTGCCCAAAATCTCTCTCGAGTGGATATTTCGGATTATCCTTCTGTACATAACTTTCTGGTTATTTTAATAAGCAACTACTAAACGAAGTTACGACTGTAGTTGTGGTTACACTCAATTGAGTGCAGTGTGGGGGCCTGGTGCGCAAGTGCTCATTCGCTCTCCGCGAGGACTGGGCTGGGAAGTGAGCGGGCTCCAAGCACGGAGGCGTTTGAAACGGAAGAGGGGGAGATGGGAGAGTCATTTGCGACGTCACCTCCGGGTGTTTTCCAAGCTGCTGCCCTGGAAACTGCGTCCGTGACGTGCAACCGAGTTGAATAGTCTCCAAATTTGAGGTTTGTCGTCGAGGAAATGGCTAAATTGGCGTTCAGGCTGTGTAAAGTATCTGACACAACTAGGGATTTGAGGTTCATGTTATAGCCACGAATAATGTATCATGGAGTTCCCTTAGTCATAACTAATTCGGAGGAATGCGTTAAAATTGCAGTGTAGAAACTACATTTCCCGATAGGAATTTGATCTGCACTTGGGTAAGAATTTTAACTCTTAAAATTTGTTTGAGTAATCACTGTTAAACAATCATTTTGCTTTAATTTAGAATGTGATTGTATTTTTACGTTTTTTTCAGCGGTTGCTATGATGCTCTAACTGTTTTAATATCGGGAAAGAACATCATCAGGAGCCTATCTTGAAATCTTTCGAGAGTTTCCTCATGCATAAATTTCGAACAACAGAAAATCATTCTAGTGACACATTTGTGAAGTTTAAGCCAATGGCGTGGTGAAGTACGAATTTATAGTTTAAATTGGATGGTAGGTAATTTTCAGACAAATTGCGAAAGTCCCAGCGTTGTTACCTTCACCAGAGAGACAGTACTCAGACAATTCAGTTATTGGAAGTTTTCATCTGAAGGAATTATAACATATTGACAAATAAAATCTACTGGCAATTTTCCACAAATAATTTTTTTTCACTTGACGACCTTTTTCACGACATTTTGTGCGACTTGAAGAAAATACACAATATAGGGTGTTTCAGGAAGAATCTCCAATACTTGAGGAGGTGGTAGGGAGAAAGTTTTGCGCATTTTTTCCCCTATAAACATGGGGTCGCAACTCCTTAGTTACTGAGCCATGGCAACGTAAACATTTTTTTTATACACTTTGCAGTTACCATGAAAACGGTGCGATTTTAATTGTGTAAAACAATTAATCTTTGAGCTTTAATAAACTAGAGCTTTTGGCGATTATCGACAATACGATTGCGCAGTCTCGACCATTTCGAGATTAATTGTTTCTAGCAATTATAATAGCACATTTTAGTCCAATCATAATTAGTTAATGTCCTTAAAAATCAAGAGTTTTAAGTAAAATGTCGAAACGACTGGATACCCAAGAAAAACCGTTTTCACGATAACTGCGAAGTGCATCCTGAAAATGTTTGCGTTGCCATGGCTCAGTAACTAAGGAGTTGCTACTCCATGTATATGGACAAAAAATTGTCTTCCCCTACCGCTTCATGAAGTATTTCAGACGTTTTCTGGAACACCCTGTAAATGGTACAAATTTATCTTAGTGAGGGAATGGTAGTGCATCGTTTTCTTCGGTGTACATGACTTATGAAAACAGACGGTCAAATCAATTATTAACGAAGTGATATGACATTTTTCATTTGATAATAATTCGTCCTTCTAAATTATATAAAATGTTAATAGTTCAATTTGATGCTTCAGCTGTTTCTATAAATAACATGTTCATTGTTGTTTTTATGCTTCTTTCTTACTTGACTGAATAAATCGGAAAGCTCAATGTTACCTTCACCAGAGAAACAGACAGTACTCAGACAATTCAATTATTGCAGGTTCAATCTGAAGGAGTTATGACATAATGGAATCCAAGGAACCTGAAACGCATTGGAAGTTATTTTTTATCCTGGAGTCCATGCATTCTACAGTTTATGTCGGTGTACATGCCTTATGAAAACAGACGGTCGAATAAATTAGTAGCTAAGTGATAAGACATTTTTTATTTGAAAATAATTCGTCCTTCTAAATTATATAAAATCCGAGCGAATGGATGTCGGCATTTTAATGCGGACGGGTCGGATTACGCCGGGGTGGGTTGGCTTTGGGTTGGGCCGGTGCTTGCTGTGTAAAGGACACTATTTCCTCGTCGTTCCAAAGTGATTGCTAAAAAATTATATATTTTCTCAGCTCGAGATAATTTATTTTCCTCTGAAGGTACCCGAAAGTGAATATTTAATCTAACTTTCCGTCATGTCGCTGAACCGCTTGTTAATTTTATTGTCTGTTGTGGCCTGTTACGGTAGCCGTTGTAAACGGTGTACGATTCCCTTATAAATGTAAGTATAAGTGAACCATCAATTTAATTAAAACGTTTTTTCTTCTCTTTTTAACGCTTTTAGTTAATATTGAATCTTGGAGAGTAGGCCTTTAAAAAATTGAATGCAATTTTTGAAAACGCTTCCGTTTAATTTTAAGCCTTCATCTGAACTTTGATATTTATGGTAGGCCTTGGATCATTATGCTGATTTTCGATTCCTGATAATCTAAAGGCTACGTTTCTCTTCGATGCTATTTCACTGCTTACTTCGACTACTCATTTTTCTTCTAATTTCTTTCTTGCTGAATGAGATGAGGTTGATACGAAAACGATGATTTGTTTTCCTTAAGGAATCATTTCTTTTCATTTTATTTCTTTCTTGTTGAAAGGAATGAGGATGATATAACAATGATAATTTATTTTCATTAGGATCCGACAAAAATTGGCCATTCGATCAAATTCGAATGTCACCGATTTTGATGTCCAGGGAGAAGGTAAATTCCCCGAGAAAAGGAAAGCAAGATTGATATGATGCGTCCCTGAGTCATACCATTGTCCAGGTGGAGGAGGAGGGTGAGGGTTCAACCCTATCCTTAGCATGGCTGACTGAATGTTTTAATGAGTTCCTGTGATATGCTGGTATACTATCTGCCGGTAAAAATATGGTTATCTTATTAAAATTGATATATCCCAACAAATTCCTTTTCTTTTATTTAACCTTTCATCACTTTTGGTCTCTAACCTTCTTCCCCATTCACCAATTGTATTTAATATTTAAAAAATTCTAAGTACCACTAGACGGATTTATCTTAATATAGTGTATTTCCTGTATCTGTACCAGAGATTGTCGCACCGCTATGAAACCTGTTATTTAAAATTATACATGTGAAACAAAAACAAAAATGTCAATATGGAGCATTTTTACTTAGTCATACAGAAAACTATTGATTTTATTGGTAAACGGCCGACCACAAAGGATAGAAATGTAACAAAAACCAAGGAGGTTAAACATAAAGGTGTTTAAAATGTGGGCCCAAACTTGAAGTAGTATACGAAATTTGATATTGCGTATTGCCGGCTCCACGCAGAAAAAATCCGACACGAGCGAATTTTTCTACGACGACGCAGAGCGCTGGCGACCAGACGTCATCAATTCTCGAAGACGGGATCGGTCGATTTGCTCGCGAACAGGGACGTCAACGCCACGCCGAGCTGTGAAGACTTTTCAATCATCAGTTGTGAGCTTATTTCTCATCAAAGCTCATTTCAATCATCAGTTGTACCTTCCTCCTGGTTTTAAATCTATTGTGTGTTCGGAGTATAAAAATCTGTCTTTTTCATTGGGATATCTGAACTTCACAGAATTGAGGAATCATGTGCAATCTCAATTGATGTGAGATTTTGGCCTAGTTACTCTAATTTTAATTAAATGAGTTTGCTATATCCCCTGCAGTGGCTGAAAAAAAATATTTAAAAATCATTCAGCAATGGAAGTATTATAGCTATTGATAGCAGATGGCACTGTGTGTCTGTCGGAGCATGTTGAAACACCTTCATCACACTTCAGAAAGGAGAGGCAATGGTCGGTTCAACAATTGTTTATTGATGTGACCGGTTTTGATACTAATTTTTCAACATACAAACACCAATTCAAAATCCTCGGCGTATTGCCGCTTACAAGTCGAAAGAAATCTAGCACTAGCGGATCCTCATAGTAAATTCTTTTGCCCGTTATCTCTCTAATTTACAATGTAATCAGCTAATCTGCTTCTATATTTTATATGTACAATCATTCATTTGTTCGTCGATTTGTACATTCTTAGGATTCTAATCGTTGATAAAAAAACTGATCCTCATTTTTTAATAGATTGCGTCTTATTATGGATCTATTTATATGCCTATTAGAAGTAGTTCATATGAAAATAGCCCTCCCAAATTGCTCTTGTCACTTGCAGTCTTCAATTCCATTCTCCTATCACAACCCTTACGTGGCTTCTCTCCAATCTATCCAAGAACCCTTATCCTGCTTCCATCCATCAATGACCCTTAGCGTCCTTACTTAAAAATGTGTGGATGCCTTGGTTTTAGGAAAAAGGCTTTCAGGACGACACGACGCAAAGTGGGCTGAAATCGAAAAAAGCTGGACAATACCTCAAAAAGGATTTTTTTGAATTTGAAACTTTGCACAATTTTTCTCAATAAATTAGTGCATTTTTTGACGCAAACAGTTTTTCATAGGTTACTTTTATTAGTTAAAGCATGCTGAATTTCGAAAAAAAATTCAATGCTGGCAATTTTAGCGAAATTTGTTCAACTTTGAGGCCAAGGAATTTGTTCAAAAAAGTAACCTATGAAAAACGGTTTGCATAAAAAAATGCACTAATGTATTGAGATCGACTGCGCAAAGTTTCAAATTCCGCACACAAAAAAATCGTTTTTGAGGTTTTTTCCAGCTTTTTTCGATTTCAGCCCACTGTGCGACGTAGAGAAATTTTGGTAATTGCGCTGGAAATAGGAATTTTTATAGGGGTAGAAGTAATATCGACACTTAATATACAGCTAGTTGGTTAGAAGTAGACACACTGTGCACATTTACAAAATGAAACCTTTAAGAAAGAAAACTTATAGAGTCGTATGCAGTAGAAGAGAAGAAATCAAGACTAACATTAAAGGAAGGAAACATAAAATTGGATGACGTGATGTGTGATGGAAGTAAGAGGTGAATTCTGTTATTTGGGAGGCAGGATTACTAACTGTGGGAGAAGCAAGAAAGACAATATCAGCAGAATAGCCCAGGTGAAGAAAGCATTCCACCAAAAGAAATTCTCAGGAATAGAAGGATCAACAACTTTGCCGTTTCCACATAGTAATTTATTGACCTTGATAAGCACCTTGATAATGTTACTCTGTAACAAAACCATGGTCGGTGTCAATAAATTACTACGTGGAAACAGCAAAGTTGTTGATCCTTCTTTTCCTGCGATTATGGATTTCCACCAAGTTACGCCCACTACGATTAATTATGAAAGAAATTCTATGCTCAGCGGGAAATTGAATTGAGACATCAAAGAAGGAAACGATGTATCAGAGCTTGCATCTGGAGTATGCTTCTCTACGGAAGTGAGGCATTGACAATGAAAGCAATGGAAAAATGAAGGGTAGAGGCTTTCAGAATGATGCAGAAGAATATGATGAGGATCAAATGAATCGACCGAGTAAGGAAGTCCTAAGAAGAGTATTAGAGAAGAAAAGCCTCGTGAAACCTTGATGAGAAGACGAAACAATCTTATTGGCCATATCTAGAGACATGACGGCCTGATGACGACAATCGTCGAGGAGCATGTAGATAGCAAGAACGGAAAAGGAGGATCGCGAATACAATATATGGAACAGTTAAAGTGGGATGTGGAAGAGAAGAAATACGTAGGCGTATTAAATTAATATGACAGTAGAATAGGGTAGTTTCCTTCATCAAAGAAAAGGAAAAGCATTGATTGCGATTCATTACCCACCATTAGTGTATTCATAATATACAAATCATTTGTTTTAGTAATCCCAGTACACATTGGCGGCCATGCGACGTCACTCCACGTTACGTCACAGGGACCTCGATGCTATACGAGCAGATAGGAGTTTTACATCGTCTGATATTACCAATGCATGCATGAGGAACAGAGCTCATGGAAACATCTCTTAATAATAACCTATTAAAATTGAATTTTAAGTATACCGGGACTAGCCACGGTGATAACTTTACGGGAGTCACCCGCAATGAACAATTGTGCGAAAATTCCACAGAGAAAAAATCATTCGCCAAGGTCAAGGGTATTGATAGGGTATTATTATTCTCTGTTTAAGCCAAGCGCTACCTGCTAGCAGCCTGCATCGTAGCGGCGCTCATAGTCTCGCACCAATGAGGCCTCACACGGCGGAAGCCGGAACCAGAATGACGTCACACGGGCTTTTTCGAGCATTCATACTTAGTTAGCTGTCGCGTTTTCGCGCGCTTGAAAATTTTCACTTTTCATTTAATCGCGAAAAATAGATGTCCTCATTTAAAAATCTAAAATCGTGAAATGCGTACTCTAGGAGTAATAATCTTTCGATTTAGGAAATTGAAAAATAGGAAACCACCCTATTGAGTGGAGAGAGGAAGACCTTTAAGAATACTTTTCAATTTAGGGAGAACAATGATGCCATGGTCATACATGTATGTTATATCAAATAATTACAATTTTTCGTGAATTGAATCCCTTGTCTGCCGTCGTCAAGTCTGAGATTAATAACTTCCTCAACTCCTCATTCAGACATATAGCCCCACCAATGCTGCCCACCGAAACAGTGTGGCAGATGGATATCACATTCATGCCAGATTCCGTGCGGGTATCGTAGCTTCAACTACGAGGAGAAGCTATTGTTAATTTTATCGTGGAAAAACCGCTGAATGCCACTTTTTCAATGATGAATCTTTATCGCGAGAGTATCTTCGTAGTAGGACAGTTAAGTCAGAGCTTTTATTATCCAATGGTAGCAAAATTGTACCAAAATGAATAAGTACAAAACGTGGTAAAAACTTTATCAGCAGTGCTGATAAACAGTAGTTTACTTATTTAATAATTATCAAATTTGACGATACATTTATGTCTTAGACTTGATGGAGGCATCATCTTCCAAGGCATAAAAAATCAATCAAAGAATATAAATATATTCATTTTGCTTGAATGTTAAAATATTAACGTCTTTTCAAGTAATACAAGATAAAACGAGCACTATTATTTCAACATATTTTTTAGGCACCTAGACTAATTTTTCTTGGAATGGCTGAACAGCTAACAGATAAAACAGTCAGTAAATAAAAATCGCTAGTTCCATTATTAATTTTCCTTTACAAACCATATTCATATGAACATTCATGATTTATCGATTGTCGTATCCTTTGGGAACATAATATTCATGCTTGGTCCACCTACATGGTTGTGATTACAATGCTGTATGGTTTTTTCAGCCTCATTTGTTATATATTCACCGTGATCTCTAATGATTCAACTACATATTTCATGTCTCCGATTTCTCCTTTATCCATTTATTTGCCAATTCTCTCTTCAGTTATAGCTTTCTGCCAATAAGTCTCATGGGAATTTCCTTTTCCTTGATTTTTTTATCTAACATACTGACAGTTTATTACTCGACTTTTTATTCTCTTCCTTGTCATTACCTGCGTAGTTAGCATTAAGGATGGATGGAGTACCAAAACATAGTAAATAAGTGTTAACTTTACATTCAGATTTTCATCTCTTTGAATCAGTATTTCGCGGGAAACGATATTTCCCATACTCATAAATTTACAATCTCATAAATATTTCTGCTTCAAAAGAAGCTTTCTATAATGAAATTTGTCTGAAGGAAAAAAGAATTCCGAAATGCTGAATGCTTTTCAGATTTTTTATTTTTGAGCACGGGGATTATCGTCGACGTAAAAGCCGTATGTTTCTTTGTTTTTCATTTTTAAAGATTCTTATTTATTAGTTAAAGTAGACATTGCAAAATTTCCTATAAAAGACCTATAAAGAAAAGGAGGAAAAATTGAGATTTTTTTATTGTTTGTTTAAATAATTTGGTTTCGGCTGGTTAGTTGGAGGAAGCAACCAATAGCTTGAATCATTTGCTTTCTTGTAACAACGGAGAAATTAGAGTAACTCTCTGTGAGAATTTCCTCCAGAATCCTTAACTGTACCATCTAAAATAGCCACTCAACATCCCATCATTTGTGATTGCCCTCATATATCACCGAAGAATGAATGAAGACAGGAATACCAACTTCAAGTCTCAGGCTATCGGAGATGTAAATCGAGGCCCATAGGATGCAGTGCCATCGCTAAAGTCACCTCTCCAGTCCAGTAAATATCGTCATCTGAAGTCCTCTTTGAAACCATAATAATAAATTTTACTCTGCGAAAAATGGGTCAAATGAGCCAGCCGAAAAACATAAACACGCCCTGAGATCGAAAAACAACTTTCCTATCCATACCATTCATAGCATTCATTATCTAGATAAATAACATTTTAAAATTAGGTTAAAGCAATCACGACAATGATATCAAAATTAGGACACTGAACGAATTACTTCCAAATATGGAATTATCGCGCATATTTGTGGCCACATGGATGTTTAAGGGAATTCGTAACTAGATAACCGTATTTACGAATAATGGAATTTGACTAAAAAGGATAACCATATTCGTTCTGGTGCTATTAAAATTAACCATTCGACGATTAATATATTAACCTATTATTACCGCATGCATTCAGCCGCTGTGAACAGAAGAAAATGAACATCAAATACCAAAAATATTTTTGTGACAAAAATACACAGGAAGAGAAGAACCATAAATTTGATCAGTGAAGTCATATAATGAGATTTTTCGGGATTTTAAGGCATGGTACAGCGTCTGGCACTTTTTCCTTCGAAATTGCTGCGAAAGATTCATTATCATCATTGAATGTAATTCTTACTTACGACAAGTATTATGAGATTGCTTAATAATTTTCGTTTGTGATGACATTCCAATTGCCACTCTGTAAAGAAAGAGCTTCCGTTAGGAAAGAAATTCAAATTGCCAGGATGCCAGGTACTCCAACTGCAAAAACATCTTTTATTAAATCTATCTATCATTTACAATCATTCATTCTCATTGCAAACGAGACTTTTGACCCAATTCATGGACCTAATTATTAGCATTTCATTTCAAAGGTACTCCGCCAATACCATTGACATTTGGGTTGTCTTTAAGCACATTTACCGACCAAGTAAGCGGCAGCTGTGAAAACTACCACTCTATCAATGCTTCAAACCGATGCGATGGTTGGTTCGGTTAGGAGAAGGTAACTTTCGATTCGAACTTACGATAAGAGGTGAAAATTTTACAGAATGACTTTAATGCGTTAACTTCGACCACATTTAATATTCACACGAGATTCATGCAAGAGAATTAGTTTAATGTATCCTATAAATACAAGTTTAGCACATTGCTTTTGGTTGGTTCTCTGCCAGACTTATATGCTTATGAATACGTCAGTTGACTCAGAGTTCTTGCCATATCCCTGTCAGAGCAGTCTTAATGGGAAAGAAACGATTAATTTAAGAAATTTGAGTAGAATAGTTACATTTTTTCATATGTTACGATTACAAATTAATAATAATACCTGAAAATTAATCGTTACTGCCAACTGAGTTATATGTACTCAGTTACTCCTTATTTTGCAGATTTATGCGACTTCGTATTCCTTGGAACCTCATTCTCTCTCCTCTAGCTTAATCCGACAATTTCTTCGGCTCGCACGCCACGTCAAATATTTCGCATTTGTTCTACCTTCCGCACATTACCAATTCTCAATTCTTCTCCGCATCAATATTTTGCACGCAAGGAGATATTTTGATCCTCTTTTTTCAAGCGACACATTCCTAGATACAACAGTTTTTTCGGCAAACTAATATCCTAGAGTGTTACAAAACAAGGGAGTAGACTTCAAACCCGACAAATATTCTTGATATTATGTTTTTTACTTGTAATTATTTATTTCACCGCCAAAAAAGGCACAACGGCTTTTGCATTGGCTGTTTACGCAAATGAAAAATAGCTAAAAGGTAACGCAATAACTAAATAAAACTAACAGAAAACAAAATTTTTTAACATAAGAAGAAGGCATTATAGACTAGACAGAATTGAATTGTTCAGATGGCATTTTAAGGAGAATTTCTTGGATTCAAAGACTTCAAAGATTACAAACACGGTAGATACATTACTGGCATGAATTTTCCTCATGCACCTTCATTAAGTTAGTTTCCGAGGCTTCAATACATATATATATATTTATTGTTTTCATAGAATTTTAAATCTTATAATGCGTAAAGAATCCCTACAAATTATGCTCCCGAGCTTATATTTATTACGGTTGGCAAGATATCGCATTTTGTTTGCCAAAGCATTAATCACTTGATCATATTTTCCTTTCTTCCTCTAGCTCCAGCGATCGCTACATGGATCAATAATGGAAAAATGACAGTTTCGCGCAATCATTTACCGCATTGGCTCCAGGGATGGAAAACCTATCCCTTTTTCCACCATTAGGTACGTCCGTCGCTGAAACCATCGCTGGTACCGTCTTCCAGCACAAACGCTGACAACGATCGTAACACCATGCTTCCATGCTTGGCTTTTAGGTGTATGAAATTACGTGCGGGTGTACAGTAAGCACAGAAAGTGACGGAGTAGGCGATGGAAAAATGGACGGTGGGAATGACCGTGTGATTAAGAACATTATTGGATCATCATTTTGGCTCCTGAAAACCTAAAGCTAGAGCTATCACGCAGAGAGATGGAATGATCATGCAATTCAGGCTTAACGAATACGAGGTTTGCCTCATATGCGTTATTTAAAATTTCGCCAAACGATGCTCTTACTACGCTTAATCACTTTGGTTTTGGTACTCTGCGAATGTTTGGCACGTTGATGTTTTGCGTTCACTAGTTTACCTTGGCATTTATCCGCTTGGAGAGCTCCCAAAAAACCATTGCAATCTGCGGATGCCCTGTGCGCCTGAGTAATGATCGAACTGCGTTTAGGAATCGGCGTCGTTTTCTTCAATTGCGATATTCTGGCCACGTTTGGGGAAGATTTATCGGTAAAAAAAAACAGACTTATCTATTTAAAATTGAAGGGTTGCGACCGGTCGGAAAGTGTTTTATGGCTATTCTGGAAAGGTTTCTTTGTCCCTGGGTCCCTCCAGACGATGCTGCAACATGTTTCCGTTTGTACATTGGGCTGGCTTGGTGATATTATTGATTTTTAACATAGCATTTTGTGGGTCGATTTGATTTTGTAAAATGATTTTGTAACAAGAGTTAATTTTAATTAACTGAATTTAATTCAACAAAAATGAGAAACCTGATGAAGTCATGGATATTTAAGGCAAGAATTTAATGGAAAAAATTAATGTTTTTTCAATACCAAAATTAACTTCCGTTATGAACTATCTGGTGTTAGTAACGGTTATTGTCATCCAATTAATTAATATCATATTGAGTTTTGCGTGGAATTTTGTCATTAGACGTCGAAGCCAATAAATATTCTTCTTACGCACCAACCGCTAGCGATGGGTAAGGGAATGGTGTGGTACGTCGGCTCAAGCGTGGGATTTTATCAAAATTTATGAGGGATTGCCATGATTAATATTGGAAAAGATTATTTTATACATCTCTTATTCTCGTAAAGTTTTCCGCATTTTTTAAAATATAAATATCAGCAAATTCCCGCCTTCAAACGTAGAATTGTTTTCACGGTGAAACAAAACCAAGTACTGTTCCACAAACTTTTTATTATTAGCTGTCAACTAGTTTCGACGTTTATACCGTCATTGTCCAAACTAACATTTAAGAACTAGTATAAGCACAGGTATAAACGTGGAAACTAGTTGACAGTTAATAATAAAAAGTTTGTGGAGCAGTACTGGGTTTTGTTTCACCATGAACATTTCATCGTTCCACCAAGTAACGCCCAAATCAGTTGATTTTAATGCAGAATAGGATGGTTTCCTATTATTTTTTTATTGCCTAAATCGAAATATTCTTATTCCTAGAGCACGCATTTCACGATTTTAGATTTTAAAATGACGACATCTATTTTTCGCGATTAAATGAAAAGTGAAAATTTTCAAGCGCGAAAAAACGCGACGGCTAAGTATGAATGCTGGGAGAACCCCGTGTGACGTCATTCTGGTTCCCGATTTCGCCGTTTGAGTAGACCTTAAGGCGAGGCTTTAAGCGGTGTTACGATGCAGGCTGCTAGCAGGTAGGGCTTGGCTTAAATAAGGATTATTATTACCCTATCAAACGAAGAAAACTTTCCAACCTTAGGCAGTTTTCATAGGTGATTATGAAGACATGCTTCCCTGAGCTCTGTGCCTCATGCATGCATTGGTAATCTCAGATGATATAAAACTCCTATCTACTCGTATAGAAACTAGGTCCCTGTGACGTCACGTGGAGTGGAATCGCATGGGCGCCAATCTGGATTTTCAAATGCGGTTAAAATTGACTATTGCCATTCGTCTAAACTGGGATTTCTAAAACCAAATAATTTGTATATTATGAATACACTAATGGTGGGTAACGACTCACAATCAATGCCTTTCGTTTTCTTTGATGAAAGAAACTATCCTATTGTTTTTTTTTGTCTCCGTTCCTCCGGCGATAGGTATTCAGGGACCATAAGTGTGATCGCTCGACCCATCATTCTCTGAATCACACGGTCATGTCCACCGTTCCTTTTTCCATCGCATATTCCTTCACCTTCCCTCTTTACAACTGTCGTTCCATTAAAAGCGAAGAGTGGCGTTACGCTCCTTGCACATTACACGTTTTCGTCCGAGCAGGAAAAAAAACTGCACTGGCCTTTTCCTATTAGTGCACGAAAGAAGTTAAGGAGACCTTTTATATTGTACGATTAAAACACGGGATCGATTTTTACGCACGCATTGCAACCGTCCAGTGCCACTTAGGCCACATGGCTACCGCATCATCATCTTTCTGTCCAGTGATGTACGATACCAAATGCACTACTTCACACCAGACGGTTTCAGTCATGCGGGCTTTGTCTCCAGTAAATCTTTTTGCTCGGTCAAAATCGTACAGTATGAAAATCAACTGGCCACGATTTAAATCCGTGCGGTTTATTCCCGCACGGGCGAAAACGTATAATATGCAAGGAGCGTTACAATCTCTGTTTGCAACCGTGCGTTATGATTGGCCGAAAGACGATTTCAGCGATGGTTTCAGGGGTGGGAAAAGGGACGTGCCGAGTGACGGAAAAAGGGATATAATTACCATCCCCGAACATCACGGGGAATCATTACCCGAAAGCTATTTTTCCGCCATCATTGGAGTGATTGCTGGAGCTATCCCTTTGGAAGGGACGGTAGAAATGGTCGTGTGATGCAGGCTTTACAAACAGAGTAGCTTCTTTTTTTCGATTTTAGCAGCCTTTTAGGGATTCTGTTCCGGCTGTACTGTATCTGAAGAACCTCTGCATGGCACTTTGATTTTCTATCAACTTCAGCTGATGGTGTAATGTTGTCCGGATGGATACTTCACAAGTCGTACTGGCGATCTCTTTTCGGTGTGCTGTAATTAGCCTCATTCCTGTGTTTTAATGGTGTTCATTTTCAGCGTTTGATATCTGCAAGGATATGTGTTAAATTTAAGCGCAATCTCGCCACCCTATGCCTAAAGGTGATGCTTCATTATCGCTGTTCATCGTGAAAGTTTAGTTAGGGTGCACTAGATTTCGACATGAGCTCCGTGGCACGATTCCTTTCCTGCGTTATTTCTCTTATCACTATAGCGCTTTTCCAATTGTAATATATATATTTCTCTCCATTGTAAATGGCATTATGTATTTGAAAGGACTGAAAGCGGATATACGCAGGAACTAGCTATGCATTGTTTTTTTTTGCAAAATTTTAATGATCTCATTGAATTATTTATTCATTCATAGCCACTTTAACAAATAAATAAACCTGTGTGAAAGACCCTATTAATGACCTATTTAAAAAAGATGAGATTTTCACAAACATATGAAGCCCCTACTCCCTTTCATCAGAATGCAATGTTATTTTCAACAATAAGTTCCAAATAAGTTCAGCGGAAATTGTTGAAAACCTACGTTCCATTCTCTATATCAAGAAACATTATTTTTTTCTGATTTTGGTCGAAACTTCACTTTTGGATATTATCTGGTTTTAGCACTCATATCACTATGGCGGGTCTTACAATTTTTGTCTGCCATTTTTTACTCAACGATCGTTTACTTTTCAGTTGGCTAGATTAGATATAAGCAATATTTCCACTTTCAAGTTAAACGAGCGCATGGTACGTAGGTTACATTATGTAAATAAATTTTTATATAAGAGCAAAGTTTTTCTGAGGGACTAAAAATATAAAATAAATTTCTACGAGTCTGACTGTCTCTAAATTATTCAATTCAAATAGAAAAAACGTTGAGAGCACGATCCACTGTAACACTCCATTCATACTTGATATTATAACTTAACGACTTTACGAAATAAAATGAGCTACAGTTAACTACATTTGAATTGATAAAGTATTACATAAAGTGAGTAAACACTGCAAAAAGTATAGTTAGAAACTTCTGCAAACTACCTCGCAAGCCGCCATAATAGGTATGTGGCGGGTGGAGTTAGGAGAACAGCCGTTCACTAATAAATAGGAAATGGGCATACAGAAACCGCCTAGCATTTACTTAAGTCCTTCAATTTCTCGGAGGAAAACTAATTACTTTACGTATCCGTCCGGTAAAATATCTCTCTTAATTCATGGTTTCTGTTTCATCTGGAAATATAGGGAGGTTCTAATTTGATGTCATCTATGTCTCTCTATAGATCTGGCAATCAAAGTCTAGCGCGTACCCTCCGAGACTCTAATGTGTCCGTGTCTTATATACGTGTAAAATGCAATGCAATTGGCGACTAGCGTCTATCAAATCACCACTAGCGGCACTAGCGTCGGTGAATTAATTTTTAAAAATGGTTGACTCATTAGTGATAAAGTTTGTTACTAGATTAGATTGCAACGAGCCTTATATATTTTTCTCCATCATCTGTTATGTTTTTCCTTAATGTCTATCGAGTTCATAAGTATCGTATTTGCACGTCACAGTACAAAGAATTTTCCGTATGTAGTGCACTTTTTCATTCAATATATATCGTTTTTTGAACCACTCTAGTGCACTCTCCATTGCATTGGTGCACATTTATCTATTCCGTTGGTTCATTGTTAACTTCATTTTAGAACTCCATCGTAATGTTTCAACTTGTAAAGCGTCATGGAAAACACTAACGAGGCGATGCACAGTGGTCTGAAATCGAAAAAAGCTGGACAAAAGTCCAAAATGACGTTTTTTGAGATAGAGACTTCAAACTTGGCTTAAATACGTATAAATGATTACCAACTATAGATGTATGTGCCATTTTACATCAATACGATCCGTTACTGAGATACAGTGGCCCAAACATGACCAACTTTTTAAAAACACGCGCGGTCTCGTTTTTCTTCAGAAACCTTTAAATTTAAGCAGGTGGTGTTGCATTGGCATGATTTTTATGGAATAAAAAACGCAATATTCCAATGAATTGATGTTTTTCCTATACTTTCCATGAATTTTGAAGATTTTGGTTCTCATGTGACTGGTTTTACAACGCAAAATGGCGGACCCGTTTTTCACGTGAAATTTGACATAAAGTAGACATTATCTTTCGTTTACGAAATATATAACTCAGGAAATTCACATCACGGTGTAAAGTAGAGATTTCTTAACAATACTAAGCAGAAATCTTGGAAAAAAATCTGCGACGAAGGTAATGAGAGCGATTTTTCGATCGCGAGTCAAGGCTGAGCTACACGCCGCGGGACCCTGAGGCTCGGTAACCGAGGTCGATGTTTCAAGTTTTTTGAAACTTTATTCTTGAAAATCGTCATTTTAAGCACATAACCTAGTCATTAATGACCTAAAACACTATATTGATGACATTAGCAAGGATTTTGGATCGACCGAATTGACCATTTAACGCGTTACTCGAGTGGAAATGCTTGGGATTGGATATTTGTCGGAACCATTCCACGTATAAGAAACATGCTTCGGGTATTGAAGTTGGGTTAAAAGATTGAGTTGGCATGCTAAAGAGAGAGAAAAACAAAATGTTTTCCCGAAATGCAACTACCGTTACCCTTTTCCATTTCCAACCTCGCCGTGGTGGGTCGCGCGTTTTATGACGACGCAGGTATTTAACAGATTCTTCCTCAAGGGTTTTTCCCTTTTCTCTACAAAAATACGTTTCAACCTTCAGTATCAGTGCGAAGAAGTGCCGTGTTAGTTCTCCTAATGTCGTGTCGTTCAGTAGTTCGATAGTCAAGTTCGTTTTGCCTATTGATATGTTTCGGGATTTGCTGATTATCTATCTTTTCACGGAGTTTGACGGCGCAGTGATTTTCCAGCCTGAATTTTGTAAGGTGAGTTTTTTATTCCTTCCATTTCAAAGATGAGTTTTGTTTTAGTACATTTTCAATGAATCTTTTAATTACTTATGAATTCTTACTATGTTTGCCTCTCAGTAACCATGACAATTATGATGCGTGTTCTCAAACATATATTTCTAATTTTCAATTCACCTCGCAGGGTTTCGAGTGCTTTTTGACGTACTAATGGATTCTAACTATGTTACTCGTTTTGAGTTTCATAAAGAATTATTAGAAACGAAGGGAATGACATCAGGATAAAAAATACACTTGTTGGATTTTTTGTAGCGGAGATTAAATGTTGAGAGCTACGAGTCTGCTCTTGAAGGTGTCCGTGAATTACTTAAGTTGAGATTCTGGTGTTATTACGAAAAAATGTGGAGACAATATTGCTGGAACAGTAAAAGATTTTATTGCTACATATTCGGATCAACAGCTATGGAGATGAATGATTTGAAGGCAATATAGAACCGACTTGTAGGTGTGACAAAATATTCTTTTGGATTATCAACCTCAAATTGCTACATCCGATTTTTGTAATGTGTGCTACACATATAGTACAGGATAATTAAAAAAATTGTTGGTAAGAAAGAATACAACAAAGCTGGAATCCAGTTCAATGATGAAAATGCCTTCTAATTACGGCCAACATTCTTTACATGCCCGAGGATATCTGAAAACACTCCTTATAGAGAGAAAAGTTAGATTTCAGAATGCTTTTAGAGGAAGGATGAGGGTTTATTGTTGATATTCCACTGTCTGTATCAGAGAACACGAATGACGGCAACACCGCAAGGCGTTTCTTCGATTCCCCAGATTTGGCCGCTGATTTGAAGGGATATTGAGTAAATGTAGACTGCAATAGGATATGTACACCATGCACTGTAAAGCAAATATAACATTCACGCATGTTTGCATATGAAATGGTTAAATACTTCATCTAAATTATATGTTTTCATAGGAAAGTGTAATGTACCATCAGAAGAAAATTAATTCTTCATAATTACAGGTATCAATGTTGACCTAATCAAACATTTTTCCATCATTCTGAGGGCAATATCAAGTGGTATAACTCTAAATTATACAGCTTTCTCGGACTACTGCCAGAGAACTGCGGAGTTATTCACTAAGATGTATCCCTGGTATTATATATACTTACGAAGAAGTACCTATATATACTTACTCTATGGTATTACATAACATCCATGGTACATAAGGTGCTTCCGCATATAAGTAATTTTACAAAAGAGTTGACTCTTCCTACGGGACAATTATCTGAAGAGGCATTAGAAGCCCATAATAAGGACATGCGTAAATTCTGCCCGAGATTCAACAGAAAGCACTCCAGAGAGGCCACGAATGAAGACCTTTTCAAACGACTGTTATTAACGTCTGATTCACTTCTTTACACCATCCGTTGAAACGTATTTTTGTAGAGAAAAGGGAAAAACCCTTGAGGAAGAATCTGTTAAATACCTGCGTCGTCATAAAACGCGCGACCCACCACGGCGAGGTTGGAAATGGAAAAGGGTAACGGTAGTTGCATTTCGGGAAAACATTTTGTTTTTCTCTCTCTTTAGCATGCCAACTCAATCTTTTAACCCAACTTCAATACCCGAAGCATGTTTCTTATACGTGGAATGGTTCCGACAAATATCCAATCCCAAGCATTTCCACTCGAGTAACGCGTTAAATGGTCAATTCGGTCGATCCAAAATCCTTGCTAATGTCATCAATATAGTGTTTTAGGTCATTAATGACTAGGTTATGTGCTTAAAATGACGATTTTCAAGAATAAAGTTTCAAAAAACTTGAAACATCGACCTCGGTTACCGAGCCTCAGGGTCCCGCGGCGTGTAGCTCAGCCTTGACTCGCGATCGAAAAATCGCTCTCATTACCTTCGTCGCAGATTTTTTTCCAAGATTTCTGCTTAGTATTGTTAAGAAATCTCTACTTTACACCGTGATGTGAATTTCCTGAGTTATATATTTCGTAAACGAAAGATAATGTCTACTTTATGTCAAATTTCACGTGAAAAACGGGTCCGCCATTTTGCGTTGTAAAACCAGTCACATGAGAACCAAAATCTTCAAAATTCATGGAAAGTATAGGAAAAACATCAATTCATTGGAATATTGCGTTTTTTATTCCATAAAAATCATGCCAATGCAACACCACCTGCTTAAATTTAAAGGTTTCTGAAGAAAAACGAGACCGCGCGTGTTTTTAAAAAGTTGGTCATGTTTGGGCCACTGTATCTCAGTAACGGATCGTATTGATGTAAAATGGCACATACATCTATAGTTGGTAATCATTTATACGTATTTAAGCCAAGTTTGAAGTCTCTATCTCAAAAAACGTCATTTTGGACTTTTGTCCAGCTTTTTTCGATTTCAGACCACTGTGCGATGGTCTCACTGAGGAAAACGACGATGAGGAGAAATTAAGCGTTTCTCAATGTTAGTTTCTCAATGTCTTTCAGTTCACTCGTAGTAGTGATTGACGAATTTCACAATTTCCTTAGCATTGTTCTTTCTTTACCAGATCTCATATGCTCGCTGCATATTCAAGGTGTGGCCGGACGAGTGCGAATTAGGATCCACACAAAAATCCGAAATCCCACAATACATACACTGGACGACTCCTAGCTCCTTTGGATTTGTCTTTAGAGCAAAATCTAGGTGTAATGTTCAACGATGATGTTTCTCGAAGGATGGATGCTGGGCTGAACGTCGCTGTACGCAAAGCCGCAAGAGGCTGGCCTTATGCCATGAGCAGGCGCCATGCGGTTTGGTGTCCGACGCACCGTGCGTCACGTCCATTATGAGAATCAGGCATGTCGACGCGTTGCCTGTCCCACGGGGTTGAAGCCGCAAGCATATAGCGACCGATACCGCATATCTGGCCGTCGCGTCGCGGGCAACCTCTTGGGAGAGGCGTGATGCTGCCTCCAGCCGGGTGTCCGCCAGGCCTTTATATCACGTTTTCGCCTTTGACGCTGCATGCACATTCGCCCACCTCAAGCTTCGCTCTCGAGGGGCAATGGTTGCTAAATCTCCTCGGTGCGACGTGAGGCGCCTAGTTTTCGACAAAATGACCGTTTACGCGGTAAGTTTAAAATGTTAACTGAAACAAGGTTAACTTCGTAGTAACAACGTTTTTTTTATTTGACATGTACCCAGTACACCACAGATTTTTATTAATTTTACTTTCAACTGTGCTTTTATGACAAAAACGATAGGTTTAATTTTTATATATTTTACGAATTCCATGCAAGACAACTTTATTTAGCAATGTACGTTATATTGCGTGACGTCCCAAGATATGCTCCCGTAAGTAAAGCTACCTACTAATAAAGAACTAGTCCTGCGGAAATTATTTAAGGTTTCAATCATACTTAGTAGTTATATTGTAAGAATTTACCTAAAATTCTCAGCATAATACTAGAATTTCGAATTTCTTCTATGCATGCATATATGTATATTTTCAAATTAGTCTTTAAAAAATTAATCATTCGGATTATTATATATCAGTAAGAGTACAGTTACGATAACAATTACCTACTGTAAATTTTCTCGTGTACATGATGCAATTGCTGTCAATATTTTTTCAAACAGGGAGTAGATACCAAAATTCAAAAGAATATTTTAATTATTATTTTATGACAATAAATCATGTAATAATGAATATTTTTGTTTGTTTCAGACACTTCAGGTGTAAATAAATACGAGGGCCGATTTTTCAACCTCCGATGGGTCATGATCAGAAGACGAAGGGATTGATTAAAATTATTTCATTGCTAAATGTTGAATACACTTGTGGTGCCCTTCCGAAATAATCGCATCGGCGATTGAGGATTTGGTCGTGCCTGTGGTCAAGCTTTGCTATAGCTTCTTCATGGAATGTTGCCGCCAATGACTTCCAATGAATTATGTTTTTTTCATTAGGCTCATCGCCCGTTTGAAACTGCTTGCCATCTAGCCACATCTTCATTTCAGCTTAAAGATGGAAGTCCCCCGGCACTAGGTTGGCATTGCACGGCGGGTGATGGAAAATGTCCTATTGAAATTGCTCAAGGAGCAGTTGGGCTGCATCAGCACGGAGATGACGGGCGTTGACATGGATCAGAACACTTCTAGAAGTCAGCTTTCCTCTTCTTTTGTTTTGAATGGGAATGGGCGTAATGTTTCACACTGTCTCACACTCTAGTTACTTTGCATTAAAGAAAAATTCTCTTTTATCGGCATTAAGGTCAAGGCATATCTATGCTGAAGCCATTCGGCGAGTTTTCTAGCTGTCTCTCCGCAGTGCACTCTTGGCTGGAGAATCAATTGAGGCAGTGTAGTTAATAAGATTGCCTCTAACCTTAAACTAACAACTTACGGTCAGAAATGACTTGAGCGTGTGGTGCGGAGGACGCGCAATTGCCCTACCTGCTCAGTGCCCGCCTGTCGCATGTATGGTGTTCTTGATGAGCTATTAGACGTTGAAAAAAACCATCCTCGTATGTTCTAATAAAATAGATGACTGGCAGGCACCGAGATTGAGGCAGCTTCGTGTAGTCCCAAGAGGCTCTGCGTGACGGCCAAATATGCATTTTCAGACGCAAAACTTATGGTTTGCATTAACCACATAGATTTAAAAAAATACTTGACGAGATTTTCTGTATAAAATTGAAAGAAATATCCAGTGAGAATCCGGCAAAGCCGCTCATGATTCAGAACTCCTCATCGTAGGATATTTTTATCAACATTTTTCCCCAGCATCGAATCTAGCTCTCAATTTTTCAAAAGTCGACGCACCGTTCTTTCACGGGATATCTTTTTTTTCGGCCGCGGCGTGCAACATTGAACAGCCACCAGCTAGAGGGTGGATTGGTGTCGCGATGCATAAAATATTTCTATCGCGATGCTCAAATGTGGCCGCGAATGTAGGCCAAACCTTTCGAACCCCTCCCGATACTCCCGTATACCACGGAGACAGAAGGGGAGTGAGGGAAGGGTCGCTATCGGCCCGTTAGGATAGAAGCCATTAGGCCCCGTGTCTCGGAATCGCATAGCTGAGTATTTCACGGGAAATATTTTGAAATAGCTCATTGAGGTCACTGATTTTCCTTAATAGCTTCTCAATACGGTGAATACAAACTGCCTCGAAGACACTAATCATTCAAAATATCGTACGAAATGAAGTAGATGCGGTCAATTTTGTTGAAAAAATTTATCCATTAATCTAAATAATATATCTTTATTATGACCATTAGATATTTTCTCCTATTGGTAATGAAAAAGGTTGTGTAATAGGCGAAAAAGGAGGTTGAAGAGTCGAATTTATCTCGCTATTAAGGCCCCTATTTGCTCAGTTCAAGCAGTGATGTTATGCAGCGAAGTAAAAGTAATAGAATTACTGTTAACAATTATGTTAGACCCGAAATTTCAATTAATTCAAAGAATTCGGAAAAGGTAAAGAAAATTCATCATATTTCATAGCTAGGGGCTGATTTAATAAGTAATGTAAGTACCCATACAATTTTTTGTTATAATGATTTCCACTTTGTTGTTATTGTGAACTGATTTTGATGTTTTTATAATTATGAACACATTTGCATGCACTAAAATATCTTTGCATAAACTTGCCTGGATGCTTAGATATTTTTATTTTCCTGTTCTGCCGTATGCATCGGATGGCAATTCCACCAAAAGAGTTCTCTTCTGGGGTGCCTCATTTCTTTCTATTAGCTGTTGCTTGTTCTATAGCTGTTGCTTGTTCTATAGCTGTTGCTTGTTCTAGTCTATGCATTATTACGTAAAATAATGAAATGAAGTAAAAAATTATTATTATTATCTTCAGGAAAATTGATCTTATGAATATTATTTGGCAAAATCGATTGGAAAATTAAAACTGCTAATTACTATTGAAAATTTAAATAATTCTAAACATATTTATGATATGTTAATTTTTGGTGGCTGGGTGTCTCTGTATTCAATCTTGTAATGCATGCTATTATCCCATCTGATTGACATGCTTCGCTAGGATTGGAAATAACCTCAACAAAACTGATGGTGAAGAATGCTTAGGGTTAGCTCATTTTGCAATGATAGTGAAACGCACTTTTCAACCGTATTTTGTGAATCGGCCGACTAATTTTAAGGTTTCGTGACACTAAAAAGAGTCGGCAAACTGTTGCATTGCTACCATTACTAACATTTATTTATTTCGAAATATAGGCCGAAAACGATAACGGCAGCGTTTATTCTTCAGATAAGGGAACAATGTCGAGGCGTTTTACACGGTCAAAGCTTATCTTTTAAAACCGGACTTGATGGAAAAAATTAGGGTGTTGATACAAACCAAGGCAATTTTTAGCTGTATAAATGGAATCTAAGTGCACGTAAGAGTCTCATTTCTTTAGTTTCTTTGAATAATTCTTCGCGACTGCTAGAATATGTCATGTTAATACTAGCCTTCTAAATTAGACAAATGCGAATGCAAAAGGACTTAAATCGTGATTATTTCTTGCTCATATTATTGATTGGAATAGGCTTTGCAGAATTTTTTAGGATAATATGTTAAGACAATTTCATTATGCATACTTTGTTGTTTTTGTTAATTTAATTTGGGCACAGAAAAATATTTCTTCGCCAACTTTCTGAAAACAGGCAACTCGATAACTAGACTATATATAGCTGTGATTATTTCGGGTTTTATCCGCCATTTATGGCCAGTGCTGAGTTGGATGGCCTAGATAAATCCATTGATAAATATCTGACCAAGGATAAGTTTGGTTAGGCTCTTAGTTTGAAGACAAGGAAAGGTCGGCGATGCTTTGGATGGAAATTTCATGAGTTAGGTTGGCTAATTTAGTGTGGTCTTTTGAGAAAATTTCGAGAAAAATTGAAGCTTTTATGCGACTGTTTAACATTTTTCCAGGAAAATTGATTTTTACGCACAAATTCTCTGATCTTTATTTATACTCCATTTTCTCTTCTTCGTTTATGCAGGGTTAATGACGCTTGTAACTTCATTGATATATCGTGTGGGTGGTTGTCTTTGAAAATGTCCATCTCAAAATATTACAGTGATTTTTATTTCATCTGGATTCGGAACATTTCTCGTAGCAAAAGGCAAAAAACCTCCTAATCGTGAGAAAATTTTGTTACGGAGCAAAAAATCCAAGTTGGCTTTTACACAGGTTGCTGTGGCTACGCCATTGGTTATGTTTTGCTTAGGACGTTGGTACACTTTGACGGTTTTTACTATTTGTATAAATTTTTCGAGAAACGTATCAGAACTGTGTCACCTTTTTGTGGTCAACGTTATCAAAAGACAATGGTGACTCAATTTAGCGACTTTACATATCGTATGGCCATTCGACGATCGTACTTTGCTAGTGCTAACTGAGGATACGATCTTACTTTAATTACGATGGCCAAGCGGACTACACAAAGGAGGCACCATTCTTATCTATTGAAGGTTGAGTTCTGTTGCCTCTTTGGTCGCTTTTTAATAGGTTCCCAAAAATTGCCGCAGCGCGGCGATTATTGCATTACGATCAACTTTTTCCGAATAATTTGCAATTTGTAATTTGCAATTGCGAGGAATAACGTTGAAAAGCTACGAATTTGATAGAAATCCATAATCAAGAAAATATTTATTCAGGTGAGTAGCCGTGATTATTGCTTATTTCTCCGCAAAATTCGAGTCGGTTTGCCCGTCAGCGACGCTAGCGGCGACTTTTGTAAACCGATTTAAATACGAGGTGGGCGACAACACCCACCGACTTGAAGATATCCCTTTTTTTTTAAATATTCGCGACGGTGGCTGAGATCGTGTACATCTCGCCTGCGACTGTCTTTTGTTGCCCTCCAGCTGAGCGGGCGTTTCCGACTTTTCATCGCGAGCCTCCATCGCCGTCGCCCTCCGGGTGGGTATATCGAGCCAGGGGCGGCGCGCCGCGGCGGTGGCGGCGTCCGCCCCAGTTTACGGCGGGAATTTACTGGAAGCGAATCGAGTGTGGTGAAAGACCGTAGCGGTCTATTAGCGGCCCTTGGGCTCGTCTTGGAAAGAGAGCGGGGAATCCCAAGGGGAAAGAGGGAGAGGCTAACGTCTTGCGTCGCCCGGGGGAAGTTAACGGGACGCGCATACCAACGAGGTTAGCAAGAGTGCGGGGCGACATTCCTCCCATCTGTTTAAGCATATTCCCCCCCTTGCGGCGACATTGACGCAGAATGATTGAATTAATGATTGCAGAAGGGGACGTGGGTGATACAAGAAGGCTACCGATGCATGTAAATTATAATGACGCTTGTAAATTCTGAAATGGGATGGATTTTTAATACGTGATTAATATTGCTGATAACTTCAGGCTTTACTTCGTGAAACCTCTCCATATTGGAAATAAAGAAATAAAACTTTGTAAGGTTCACTATGATTTAATTATGGGCACGACCCGGGTTTCGTAACTTGGTTACATTGTCAGGTGACTTTATTTGATTGATTTCTTTATTTCCAAGGTGATTAATGATTTTTTCGGGGCTAACTTTCAAAATACAGTGGAATGCCGATAATCCAAACACGTTTAATTCAGACAGCTCCAAGACGAAAATTTTTGCGCACTGTAACAACAGAAATACAAACTAAATGGGAGTGACGACCTGTGGCGGATCCTGAATAGGGCCACAAGGGGTCTGACAAGGGGTGAGGGAGGAGTTTAGGTGGGAGGTGTGGAGAGTCATCATCATCTTGTGGTGTTCTATCCGTCGACAGGTCCCTAGCGCCAACAGATTCCATTCTTTCCTGTCTCTGGCCATTTCTTTGAAGTCTCTATATTTCCTATTTTTAAGTTGTCAATAAACATCAGCCTTCTCCTCCCCTTCTCCTGATCCCTTCCATCGTTCCCTCCAGTGCTACCTTCACAATGCCATTCCTTCTAATCAAATGTGTGGAGAGGAAGTAGTGGGAGCCCGAAAAAAATTACCGATTTATGTAGAGTAAATTAGATACCCCAGGGGGAGGCTATGCCCCTGTCTGGATTCGCCACTGGTGACCACTGCCGAACGAGTCAGGCGCACCGATGAGTCAGAAGTGTGGTTCGTCGAGAGAAGGGCAGGGCAATTACAGTCTTCTTCTGTTACGTTACACTCCGCAGTGGCGCAGCTAGGGGGGGTTTTGGGGGATAAAACCCCCCCCAGATCTCAGAGAAATTTTTACGTTTAATCCATTTTAATCAATTGTATCAGTATTACTTATAGCATAGTGTTAGGATTAATTAAATATCCCTAAGAAAGCCGTAAAACTCGCCATTTTGAACCATTATCCTTAAAAAAATTTCTGGAGGGGGGCCCCCTGCAACTCCTGCTTACCCTGGAGGGTATGCAATACCCACCGTACCCCCAGGTTTTAGTTGCGCCTAAACCCCCCCTAGTCTTCGTTCTTAGCTGCGCCCCTGGCACTCCGCACTGCATATGATTCATTCTCCCGTTTCAAACCAGGTATTTACTACTATATCGGGTAATCCAAAAAATCAAGTAATTAATGCAAACAGGTTTCGGTTCAGGGTTCGCTTAATTCGGATTAAATGGACTCCACTGTAATTCCACGGATGAACTCTTTCACACGGATTACTGTGTCTGCCGGCCACACTTAAAACACTCCACCACTGCCTAGAAATGTAGCAAAAATGGACTTATCTGGAATCTCGTTGCCAGAGCATATCTTCCCCGTAATAAACACCCGGTCGTCCGTGACACCGAGTGGGGAACTTACTATTAGTATACATTGCGCGGCCGAAATCATTGAGGCGACCCTAAGCGCAGCTTTTTTTTAAATTAAGAGCGAGGCAAGGGTCCATAGAACTTGAAAATTTTTGTGGGAGACTAGGGAGAATTGGAGACAGTTTCGTAACTCAACTAATGTTAATAATTTTCTGATGCACTGAATAGTAGAGGCCTTCACGTTGTAGAAATCCATCTTACTGATTTGTGAATGAAAAACTTTGCTGTTTCTACAATTTGATGATACAACAATTTGATACAACAATGATACAGTGTATCGAAAGGAAAATAAAGTTCCAAATTGTAGAAACAGCAAAGTTTTTCATTCACAAATCAGAATAATTTTCTGCTTCCGATTATATTTTTTAAGGGACGAAAAATTATATAAATATATTTTATTTGCAATTTATCATCATTTAGGTATCTATTATATCAATCATGAAGGCCTAAAACTTCGGTCAAATCGATTTGTTCTCTGTTTCTCTCTCTAAATCGTAGCTCACCGTATTATCTCGTTAAAAATACCTATTCAGAAGTTTGAAAATGGTGCTGCCTTCCATCTTCTTGACAACAACCACATTTTCTCCAAACAATAAATTATGATATATTTTAGGTGCTATACGATAATAATACCTACTCAACGTCAAATTCATCAAGTAAAAGTCATCAAAGACAATCTCGTCCTCCCAGAATCGTATTTCGCCCCTCGGCGAGCCGTCGCATTGGCTCACGGGCTGGTTTACGTTTACGTTTTCTGTGCTTTCGTTGCATTCACCCCTGATCGCGCCTGGGTCCCAGTGGGTGGAGTTTCATTCTTCGCTCCCGATATGCCGCTGAGGATGCTGAGGGAGAAACTCTTCGCTGTCGACTTCGTACTTCAGCCCGCTAGGCACACATACAGCAGTGCTTTGCCGGGGATTTTATGGTATCGGGTGGAGAAGTTTTGGTGAGAAAAAGAACCGTTCAATAACAATCTATATGATTCAACTGCACGGAATGACTTCGAAAAAACGTAGAATTACCTTGAATATGGTTAATTCAGTTATAAAATTCAATTCGAACGATTTTTGAGAAGCTTGTTCAACTTTTAAGTCATGTATATTTAATGAAAAATTACCCATAAAATGCAACACGACTGCTGAAAGTTTTAACTGATGTAATCAGGAAACCATTTTTGAGGTGCTAGCCATCCATTTTCGATTTTAGCCTGCACTGTACCCGTTTATTCGGACCGGACCGAGGTTAGATATTGAAAAAAATGATGTTGTAGAATGTGTTTCAAATTTTAAGTATCCAGCGTGAATTTACGGGCACCATTCAAACACCTATGTTTTCGCACGCAATGCGTGGATGGAGGACGACTGGAATTAGTATTTTGTCAATGCAGCAAATCTTCTGATGGATTTAGTGAGGCCAGGTTATGGGAGCGCAGTTTTATCCCATAGATTGTGTCTGCTTCTCCTGTTGATAAATGTCCGGTCTGATTATAGTGAGTATTGTAGTTATGACCCCATGGATGGGGTGAATTACTGATTCTCGACACTGGGATAGTGAGTGGAAAATGTTTCATGTTAGCGCACCTTAAAACCTCTTGCGTATATAGTTTTGGCACTGGAGCGCATTTTTCTCTGCAGTTTGTCATGATCTAATGCTCTTTTGCTTATTAATTCCGTGTTAATGAGCCTTCAAAAGATGGTTGGCAGGGCTGATTCATTATGTAGACATTTAAATTATATAGTTACCATAATTATCACTCGAAATCGTACAACAAAATTGGGCACTCGAATACTATCAATGGAGAAATTGGCGAGTTTCCATGGTAATCTTTGTAGGAGTGTGTATTAGTGGTAAAAATGTAAGAGTGCCAAAATTTTCAAATAATTATTTCAAGTTACACGCTTTCTTGGTAATATAAGTGAGTAATAATTCCACGCCTGCAGCTTACTGTCTCAGCTGTATTTGGGGAAAAGGGTAACATTTCCTGTAGGTAACTTTAAAAAGCTTTCATAGTCGTCACCGATAAAGAATAAAATATTTATTTTTAGCATCTCCGATATTTTTTAGCGTAAAATATGAAGAATGCAAGTAAGCATTTGACTATTATACCTAACTTGGGACAAAAAATGTATTATTAGAAGTAGTAATATGGTAGATTTCATATTAATGCTACAATAAAAGAAAATTTTTAAATTAGTAAAGAGAATATTTTGGAATTTGGTAAAATCAATTTTTTCCTGCGCGAAAAAATATGAAAGTAGTCTCTGAAAAATCTTCCTGTATTTTTGCGAGTTAACTCGATTCGTCTTATGAAACCAGAGGTAAATTAAATTCCTGTGTACTTTCAGAAGCGTTTGTGAAATGCTACCTCGCAATTTAAATTCATTGTGAAGCTCTTCGCATGTGTGATTTCATTTTTCGGCCTCTTGACTTCTCATTTGATTTTATTTCTCCCTCCTCTTTGTCCGCCCTCTGTGACGTTTGTAGTTTTTATCAAAGGGAGCTACAAGAGATCTGAGAAGCTAAAGGGCAATTAGTACCCTCCATTTTCAGTCTTCTAAAGGATCAAGGTTCATTTAACGCAATTCATTATTTCCTAATCACTGTTGCAATGAAGTATAATCTCTAAAATATTTTCAGGCTTTCCGTTTTTGTATGGGATTTAAATTCACCGCGATCCCGTAGTGGTTCTTCTATTACCATTTTAATCCTTATTTTTTTATAGCTAACCCCCAAGTTTCCATTGCTCCTTTATAAGCATTAATTTTCTTGTGTGTCCGGGAAAGAGAGACCTCTAATTTCATATTCTGTATGTACGGGAAAGAGGGCCAACTAATTTTATTTCTGTGGTGTCAATGATCGTGTGATCTAACTTTAGTTGGGAATGTTTGACATAATGACTCATCAGTTATCTTAAATGCATTATTCCGAGATTGTACTTGAGAAATAAAGGGGTGTTGTGTCACTCAAAGTGTTACTTGTCATAATTTGAACTTCGAAAAAAAAATTTCTATGATTTAATTATTTCATTTCAACCTTTATTGGTGGAGCTTGATTTAATGAAAATTGATTAGTTTTTTTTAATATCTCAGATCAATTCATGGATTTGACATGAAAAAATCATGGCCACCATGGGGAAGGAAGATGAAAAAACTGTATCAAAGGAGGTATTTTCATTGCAGTTTTTTTATGAGCGTTTGTAAGCGTGCTCAAGGTAATTTGACGGTACTCTCAACGAGAGAGCGGTGTATACCTAATTAAAATTGCTGCTAACATTGGTATGAGATTCGAATTGGAGTGTTCGAGTTTCTTCTCTTCTTTCCTTTTCCCCGATTTGGCGGACCAGGTTTATTTCACGACTACATCCGCTGTTTTCAGATCACTTAAAAACGTTCGGGGGCGACCCCTATGTGTTAGCAAACCAAGACACCGGAAAGATCCTCAACAGCTCGTAATTCCGTTCGAGAATTTTTTCATTTTATTGATTTTTTAGGAGTTGCCTTAAAGACGATCACCCTGGCACCTCGTGTTCTATTTTTCCTATTTGGATAGATCAGAAGTTTGTGGTTGGCGCCAATTTACAAATTAAGTCCAAAATGAAATGTTTGTGTTAGGTGTTTGATATTTGGGCTAGTTTTTCGAATGACTTAACGTATTAAAATGAAAATTATGTCCATACGTTAATATCTTTCGCTGTTCTTTTTTTTTCTTCTCCACATTCAGTAGTGCTGTGAAAATAAATTCCTTAGAGTTATTCCGTACTATATGCCTACTATGCTCCTAAGGCATAGTCTCTCTGTCGGAAATTTGTCTAATGGTGATGTGAATGCCTTAAAATTGTCATCAGATATGTTTTTGAACTTTTTTGAATAAGATCTTTACGGGAGGCCTCTATCATTTCATTTTTCAAAAGCTGTTATTCACTATTTTCTTCCAAACATTATCTCAAGCGCTGTAAAATTTTAATATTTGGCTCCCTAAACAGCTGAAATAAACGGCTTAAATTCAAATTTCGCACTATTTACAAATACCAGCCACATGAATTGAGAGGTTTAAATCCATTAAGGAATACAACTTTCATCTACTTCAAAAAAGTGAGTTACTCTCGGGGAAAGGTACACCATCCGTATACTTTGCGTCTCTGAGTTCCTTATGTGAATGCATGTAATTTTTAATATAATATAATTTTTCTTTTTACTATTTTCAACCCTGAAAAGGGATATGAGAAATAAATATAATTTTTTATCGTAACAATAAGTTTTAGTCATTAATTCGGTATGATTGATGTTTTTCTTTAAATGACAAACTAGATATCACATTGGTAATAACTTATAGCGATGTATTATAGAAAATGCATGATTACGTATTTAAATTTACTGAGAAAATCGAGGTACTTTATGATATTCGCATGTACAATGAATTGCAGTAATTTCCCTAGTGATGGATGTGGGAATGGTATCAATGGTAATAGTCAACGGTAGGTAATGTATGTCGCTAAATATGTGGTATCACTCAACTGGAACTGGTGCCGGAGGCCCAATAAACACGTGCATCTCATTTAGTGGTGACGGGCAACGAATATCAGAGTGATGCATTCAGGCGGAGCACTTTGCTGTAAAATTACGGCATTAAACTCTGACCAGGTTTTTTTTGTTTTGTATTTAGATTTATATGAATTTAAATATAACTTGAAAAGGCGAATTTGCTTTATTTACTGATAGATTTTGATGTGTCAACTTCGTTCGAATAAAAAAGTTTGCTTTTTGATCACTGATATGCGACTGAATCGTCAGTATTATATTTGAAAAAGCTAAAAATTTATTTATGCGTTAGCTTTACTGCAATAGGGTGGTTAATATGGTTGATTTATATTACAGGAGTGAGCTGGGGAGGGAAAATAATAGAATTCATGATAGAAGAAGAATTATGTCGAAGATATAAGTCGAGAAAAGAGCCAAAGTATGCCACTAATTACGCTACCAAGCCATCTTCTTCTGAGTAAAATGTCAGACTGGAAGTTTTCCATAGCACTCCATGAAACAAGTAGCTTTGTGCGCAGTCGTGTGCACGGGTGCAAAGTTATATGCAACAAGGGTGAAGTTAGCCATGACAAAAATGATTTCAATCATCAATAAAAAAACAAAATCATCAATATCGGCGAAGCCACGTTTATAAAAACGTTCTAAAAACAATTTGGCTTTGCCGGAATACGAGCCAATATCTCCCGATAGGCGGTAAAGTATGCCACTAATTACACTACCAATCCATCTTCCTCTTAGTAAAATGTCAGACTGGGTCATGCCGAAAAAGGCGTTGACGTCATTGGAAACAATATTGTATAATTAATCTCCGGGCGAAAATGTAGATAAGTGGATCATCCTCTTTGGGCTTAGTGTAGGGTATTAAAATATAATTATGGATGAAAAAAATTCACCAACTCATTATTAACTTTGTGGTATTCCATTATAAGATTTCTTGAATATTACACTATTACTAATACCACTTCTTTTTTACGTAGCGCGACCCGGGTTTCAACGAGTTATTATCATCATCAGGCTTACACTATGATCTATTTATATCCTGTTGAAGTTGTTAACTGATTTTTTTCCTAAAAAATTAGTTACACCGAAAGCAGAGCGCAGAAAGAAACTCGAGCGTCTTTCTTTGTTACTTAATTATACTATCTTTTTTAAGTTGGCAATAATGTATCCTTTATCAAAAACTGCATAAAATAAAATATATTACTTCAAATATATACTCGTTCGTGTCAGAAAACTTAACGTAAGTCAATAGACATTGGGAATGGCATGCTCCACAACTTTTGGAATGGATTGGTTTATTTTAAATGTAAGTAATTAAAAAAGTGTATAATTAAGCTCCGGGCGGAAATGTAGGATAATTGGATAACCCTATTTGGGCTTAGAGTAGGGTAGCAAAAGCCGTGGGTAATAATTCCGGATGATTCAGCAAAGTATTATTTTATCAAAGATGAAATTTTAGAAAATATTGCATAATTAGATAGATGTTCGCTTGAAGCTTAGGGTTTTCTCGTATGATTAATGCAATACACTCGGTAAGCTACCCAAACAATGTGAATAAAAAAGTTCTCATAACATTTTCATCTTGATTTTTTCGCGCAAATTTTAAAATGAATTCTGCGATTAAAAATGGAATAAATATGAATACTAAATGTGGAATTAATGGATTTTTATTTCGTTGAAATATTATCAACTTCAGTAATAGCTGAAAAGTACAAAGCTTAAGCTTCATTTTCATCGAGAAACATATTTTCAATACGTCCAATTCCGTTTCAAAGGCCAAAATTTGTTAAAATTTATTACGAATTAAAATTCTGCTTGGGCAATATTTTTACGGATTCTATAGCTCCACAGCTTCAAGAATTATTAATTGCAGTATTTTGATAATTATAATAGAAATTTTTTAATTAAAACTTGGTCATTCAACCATCGAAATTAAGCTTTGTTATTGCATAATTAAATTTTATGCAATTAACATCGCTGAATTCGTAAAATATATTGAAAAATCAATGATAAAATTTCGTTTATCAGCATAAAATACTTCGTAAATGCTCTTCACTGTGCAAGTGTAATGGAAAATTATTAGAATTTTCACTATTTGGCAAGCAAGTTTGGCCTGCTGTACCTTGTTGGTAGTGTAGTAAAATACTTAAGTCTTTTCTTCTATAAATGAATTTTCTCCAAAAAAAACTATATTTTGCATTGTTCTATTCTCATGCATTTCAAAGAAAAGTTACATTAATACCAAATTATACTAGGAGTCATCATCATAAGTCAACAATCCAAACATTGGTTTGTCGCAGCTCTCCATTCTTCCCTCCTATCCGCTAGCCTTTTCATAGCGACGTATTACTTCTCTTTTACATCCTTTATAACCTGTCCCATGTAACTAATTCGGGACTATCCCTTATCCTTCTTCCCTTCCACCGGTCCCTCTACGATTGTCTTCATCAGGCCATCATGTCTCATAATGTGTCCAACTAAGTTGTCCCGTCTTCTTCTTAAGTTTTTTAGAAGCCTTCACTTTTCTCCCACTCTTTCTAGCACTCTCTTATTACTCACAGGGTCCATCCAATTTTATCTTCCTACTGCTGGTATTAGGGCGAAATTAATTCGCTGGATTTCAAATTGTATGCCGAATCGCTGATTGCATTTCGACCCATTTTTCCTCATCATTCATTTACTTCAAACATCCCGAATTTACACTCGTAACAAGAATTTCGCCTTTTTGTAATAAGAAACTTAAAACGTCGAAGAAGTTCCAACTAGATCTTCCTACGCCAACTCATTTAACGGGTACTTAAGAAGTGTGACACTTCCCTTAAAAAAAAACAAGATGAAAGACAATCACTAGTCCGTTCAACTGAATATTCAAACATTTATAACATCTTTACACGATCTTACTTTCTTTTCTCAGAAATGCATTTGACCGTAGAACGGAAATTATTAGTGTTTTAAGTTTAAGCCTGCTTTGTTTCGTTTTATAAGCATCGCTATGTGCAGTAAAATCCTTAAATCATTTTTTCTGATAATTTATCTTTTCTTTCGTACAAAAGTTTTAAGCCTAACGCTTTAAAAGGGGCAGGCATGAAATTTCTTTCACTTACTGAAGGTTTCATACTCCTTATATTAATGTAAATTCAAAATGAAATTCTCACTGTTAATGCTGAGGTATCAAGAAAGTTCTCTCCGCTGAGAATATTTCCTCATCTCCAGAAATGCTATCCTCTCGGGTTTAATAGCAGTTCCAGCTTTGCCGGGATGTTCCCGTTTTTCTCTCCTACGGATATTGAAAAAAGCAAAGTGAATACTTATCGCTCCCTTAAGGATAGTGTTTCATATTCTTGTGCAGCTGTTTGCGTTCATATTACTAAGAGAAAATATGATGCGCGAGGTTGAAGCCTTTAGAGATAATGATGCCGAGATGAAAACTTTGAATGTAAGTCGACCTTTGATTGTTCCCGGGGTAGCTCGCTCCGTTCGTGTGGAGACTTGCTCAAATATTTAAGCAAAGCATCGAGAAGTTGCCATGGAAACACCTCGGCGAGAGCGCTTTGTGTTTACTCTAAGATAATCATGAAAATTGGCTTAAAAGATATCGTGCCCCCGATTTAAGTTTCTGATTTTGATGACATTTTCGCCCTACGTTTTATTGAGATGGTACCTTAAGTAATAATTGACCTTTTGTTTTCTATGCCTGCACATGAAATTAATCCGCCATAATTAAATCTAATTAGAAATTCGATATGTTGAGTTAAGATAGTGTAAATGTTTGAATGCTCAGTTGGGCAGACTTGTTCCTTGTGTGAGAGAACGAATGAAATTGAAATTATTTTCCCTATGGCATTGTAAATGAAATCATTTAAATTTTCTATGATCCAGAGGGCATAAAAAAATCATCAATTGATGCATATTATTCAAATAACGAAAGGCGAACATTCTTCAGTGGTACTGCAGTGGTATTGTGGACGATTCCCTAACAATCTTATAACTGTGGGAATATACACTCTATACCATTCCTTCATTATTCAACAGAATTTAGTGAATAAAAGTGAGATATGTAATTGCAATTGGCTTTTTAATATGAAAAATCTTATGCAGCGTTCGGTAAGAATGTTATCTAGATCTGTATGCGCAGACAAATTTAACTAAGCTGTTCCATAGTCTTTCTTCTTGTCATTTTTAAGTACTGTGTCACAATGCTTAAGTACCTAATCAAAGGGTTGGCGTAGGTCAACCTAGTTTGAACTACTTAAACATATCAAGTTTTCAATTAAGGAAATGCGGAATTCTTGCCATAAATGATAAGTCGGGCTCTTTGAAGTAAATAAAATTCGATGAAAAATCAGTCAAAATAAAATCAGCAATGCAAAATGAAATTTGTAATCCAGCGAATTGATTTTGTTCGAGTACTAGTCGTAGAATTTGGAATTTTATTTGAAAATCATAAGAATAATGTAAAATATAGTTTCATCGAAAAGAATATTAATTGATTATGCATGCCATTTTTGTAAAATAATCACAATCAGAAACGTAATGTAAGTCCCAAAAAGTAAGTATCAAATGAGAAATGATACGTTGTTTGTGATGATAGGAGTTCCTTCGTACTACTTCGTACTAAAAATTTTAGCCGTGAAGATTTTTATTAACTGAGATGAATGTGTATCGTTTGGAGAAATAAATTGCGCGTGGTGCTCTTACAACCTCTTTAACTAATGGTCACAGCCTATCATGTAAGAGATATAATGGAGTCAGTAACAAAATGGTAGTGCTCGTGCGTGGATCCGGTTGTTCTTCATATGGGGGACAGAATGATCAAGCGGATGGCACCGGCCGCCTAAACTTTTCCCAGAAACTCTCATGACTTTATGAAATTGACTTCGGTTGTTCTATTGACGCTTTCCTGCATTCTTTTTACTTTTTGAATTGGGGGGTCGTAGAAAGTTTTCCCTCACTCCAGGAGATACGTTCAACTTGTGGCATCTCGATTGTGTCACTTCCCTAATTTATCATATTTATTTGAGGAAGGGTTGTGGAGCATGAAAAGGCAGAGCGATCTCGTGTCTTTTTTAAATTTATTTGGGTAAGGGTGCCAAATTTGTGGCTCATTTCCATTCTCTAAGCTTTTCATCAATTGGCTCTTCCGACGACAGGTGGCTCTCGTTTGGCATTTGATGTCGGCATGCTTGGTCTTGGTCGAATGGTGTAGTTAGCTTGGCTGATCGAATAATTTCAAGTTCAAATCTTAGAAAAGCCTTCATCTACACGCTACCCCGCAGACCGCCTCAATAGGCGTGTAATGTCGATTTTAGAACATCAGCCGTTAACTAAAAGAAATGCGCGTACGAAGTTCCGCCAACCATTTATTAAAGTTCTTTTTTGTCCGCCGGAAATACGACTTCCCATTCCTCTCCGTTCGACAAAATATCTCTCTTAATTTATCTTTTCTGTCGGACGAGGAAATAAAGTGAGGTTCTTGCATGGTGTTCTCCATGGCGCTCTGAAAGATATTTATTCTTAATCACTCAAGCTATCTAACAATAAGACTAGCACGCAGCCTCCAAACCTCTGGCGGCTCCCAGACTAATTCGTTTAACATCTGTGTAACGCTTTTTGTAGCCCGTTGCCGTTTTTGACGAATCTCCCACCTTTCCTTTGTGTTTTATACCACCGGGTGCATTACTAAAAATTATTTTTTCAAACGACCATTTTCACGCAATCGTTAAAGTCGTAGGAATCCCACAAAAGGGACGGAAATAATGATCTTGTGTTCCAGGCTTTGCCGTATTTCAAAGAAAGCGACCTACGTATCCATTTCGAAATGCTTTTGTGTGTGAGTGCGAATGCGGGCGGTGGGCTTTCTCCGTTTCGACTCCTCTGAAGGCACTTGGCCCATCCATCCTAATCTCCCGATGCCCGGCACCCCATCGCTGCTTTCCGGGACAATCGACGTGTCGAGGGATCGTGCGTGTAATGTGACTGGGGCATATTATGTGAGGGAATTACGACGCACGGAAGGACCGGCGCTAGTGGGCGGAGGCGGATTAGGGCCTCCACCCCTCCCCCTTTTTTACTCCCCACAACCCCCTTCCCGACTGGTCGCCGTCCCATTTGCGCCGCATTGCACGATGGATGGCTCCACCGGTGCAGCGTCTGCCTCGCGGCGCACCGACTCCGGCCTGGCGGCCAGGCTGAACCAGACCGTGGCTACTTCATCGAATGATTGTTCCAGGGCTCCATATCTGTACATACCCTCAGGGCTAGTGAAAAATATCCGGTGATGTGCAGTGTTATAAGTATTGTATTTGGTCTTATGTGTAAAAGGAGTATCCACCGGGAAGCCAACTCAACAACATTTTCATGAAAATTCCAAAAGTTTTTCTTCTGGTTATGATAATAACTGGTGTAAAGTTTGTCATACTTTAAGAGTCATGGTTAATGAAAAACGTGGACTTCTCTGCGTGCTTACTTTTTTGTCATTAGCAAGTGAGGGCTGTGGTTGGAGTTGAATCTCGTTTGTTCCGAGAACATGCAGCTCATTTCGGCTCAAAATGCCGGGAAAATTATTAATTAAATGTGCAATCACCGAATTTTCCACATGGTACGTATCCTTACTTTACTTTTCAACATAAACAGTAATCATGTATAAAAGAAAAACGTTTTTATGGCTACTATAAAAAATGTGTTTTACGATTCAGTTTCATGGTTTCACTATCCCGTGAATAAGAAAACCATGTCTTTCCCTCACAATCTGTAGAGAAGATAACTATTTAAATGACTTTTTTTTATATTTCATAAGGCCCGCTCGCTAATACCCCCAATTTTGAAAAATATATGATAGTTTAAGAATCTCCTGGGTGTTTTACCTTCTTTTTTCTCTGAACGACGCTGTTTCTTTTTCCTCTCGCGTCGTTGCCTCTTTGTAGGGGAGCCAGATTCTGAAGTCGTCGAGACATGGTTCTTTACCTTCTGACCGCTCAAGTTGTGCGGCAGATGCAGTTATGCGCCGGAAAACTCTTGAATTTCTGGTTATAAATCTCTAAAAAAATGCGAAAACTTTCCCTGTCACTTTCTTGGACCATATTCGGAACGATGGATTCCTCTCGGAAGTAAACAAGATCCAATGTTTACCAACAAAGAAAGTTAGTCTGTTGGTTATTCTAGCGTTATTCTATACTGAATACTAAATAATAAATAGTAAATAGGGAAAAATAAACTACACGACGCATTTATATGCTTACTATACCTTAAAAACGTAGGAAATATTTTATTACTATGAAGATTGAATCAGAAAATGTGGTGATAAAGCCAATTTTCCTTGATTAATGTAACGGAAAAACTCAAATCCCCTATCAAACATGGAAGTTTTTTATTCAGGTATTACTTTTCACGATTTTTCAACAATTTGTTTAAATAACATATCGTAGTTGAAAAACAAAGCATAATATCTTAATTAACCATTATGGCATGATTTTACTTGATAATTAAGTCACAGTAGCTGCTTGCCTGATCTTAATCTTAAATAAAGCATAAGGTTCGTCAAAAGCATATTGTTAATAATGTATATATAGCATCCATTGGCAGCGTTGATAGTTTATAATGGAATCTGTAAATTGATACGTGATTGTAATTGATATATGATTATTAAATTAAATTGTGGCCCAGTAATACTATAGCGTATTTGATAAAGTAGCCAACACTGTTTTAAACATTTCAATTAAACAATAACAGGAAATGGAATTTAGTGAAACTTAAACACATGTTATGTCCTACGCAAAGTATAAGCTTCAAAATAAGCCATAAATCATGGATCAACGATATTTGTTGGTGATTTAAGGAACGCTTTTTACTGAATCTTATGAGTTGGGAGTAGAACTAGGAATATTTCTAATCATTTTCAATATTTTTCAAATCATTCGTTAAGGGAGTATCTTCGCTAATTTCATTCTACGCTATATATTCACATGTGCCAGAAAAGGAGATTGAATTCAAAGTTTTATATTTAAAAAAATTTCCGTAATTTAAAAGGCGAATAAATTCAATTTGATATTTTTCTTTTGGTAAACATTCGACTCGACCAATGTCGTGGGTGTAAAAAATGGACTTTAGCCGACTCATCAGTTAGGATAAATGCCAATAATATCGCGGATTCGCCTGAATGGACTGGAAATTAATTTTTCCCTGACTGGCGTACATTTCCAGATGCCTTTCCCTACGAAATTGTCTGACTACCCTATTCTACGGAAAATTTTCTTTAGGCCTGAATACTACAGTCGCACTCTTGTTTGCACGGTCATGTTGATTGCACCAGATTTTTCTCTAATTATGATTATCTAACATGTTATCATTGTCTTTACTAGTTGTGACTGTGTAATTCATTTCACCTCGTAGTTAATGTGTATTTTATACCCCAGATTGTATTTATTATTTTATTAACATCGGTTGTAAGCCAAAATAACCCTTAATATGCTCCTGTGCTTTGGCAGCTGTAGTCATTGGTGTTCGTAATAATAGAATTATTTTCATTAACCTATCATCATTTTGTTCCATCTGCTTCACTGAATCATTCGAGAAACCGTTCGTATAATTAATAAAGGTTTCATATAAGTCCCATTAAAATTTGTAACCTGTATTCACCAAATTCTGACGTCCCGATAATTTTCAAGCTCTTTTTATTCGTCCATGTCACTGTTCAACGCACCCGCCTCCGGCATGAGCACATTTACTATATCATGCGTAATAAAGATACATGCGGTAATTTTGTTAAAGCATACCACACACGTTATTCCACACATTCATGTCATTGAACGTATTCAATAGACATTCGCGTTAAAAATGTATACCAGTATTTTTTCTCATTCTTTTGATACATTTAAGCTTACAAATTTGCTGTTAATATACTATGAAAACGATACCTTACTAATTCATGAGCTTTCTGACAGGTATATAAAAACATTATTTTATTATTATAAAAAATAATAATCTTCCAAAGTATGTCAATTTTATTTGTTATGCAATCTTGTAACTTTTTGAGGTTGTGATTTTCTTGTAATTTCATTCAATTTAATTTTGTAAATTAGGTTATAACCTATATATATAAATATTATTATTAATTTTAAATGGTTTAAATAAAATGAAACATCTACCACGGATGAAAGAGAAAAAAATAGCAATTATTTTCTTACTTAGTATCTCAACACGGCCAAAATTTAGCTGGTATTAATTTTTGAATACGTTATTTTATATCCAACAACTTTCGACTGAGAAACTCTATGCTCCATGCTCTTCGTAATTACTTTCACAGAAAATATCGATATTCCCGTCTCCGTAAAAATCACTGTCATGTTTTCAATACGGGCGAGAAAAACAAGGGAGCGCACTGAGATAAACGACGGAGAACATCAATTTTAAAAAAGAGCAGGAAAACACTCTGGTGTAACACGAAAACAGGAAGCAATTAATCAACGTGCTGGAGGAAAATTGGGCCATTTTTTCTGGGATCTGCCACGTCGGTGTAAAATATTTATTTTTATGTGTGAAAAGGAGCCTTATCCATTGAACAGCAAAGGGTGCCTTGTTATGCCACATCATAAAAGGCGATTGTGGTTCCTTCTCTGTCACGTTAAAAACTTCTTACCGCGCAAGCGACAAAGGTAGATGAGCAAGAAGCTGGCTGCTTTCGTTGAAATAGAATGCATACATACGACGGTGACAAAAGAAGCGAATTTTGTAACAGGTATTGGCTTCTTTTACCAAGAGTCTCTGTAAAATAAAATATAACTATCGGTAATTGAATACCCATTAAGATTTTAATTGTGATAGCATACAAGCAAAATACTTTTGTTGTATCCGGAAGTAAGACCATACTACATAGATCGGAGAGTTATGGATAATTTATCTAGGGTATTTTTTCACGGAAGTGTATTGGATTAAAAAATTATCGGTGCACAAACATTTGGTTAAGTTTACATCGTTATTCAATGCTTGTTCCATTTCATTACAAGCCGGACTTTCATGTTGTCTTAATAAATCCGATCGTATACGAATGAACTTTTACAATAGCATTTGGGAGATTCCCAAGCTTTCCGAAGGACGCGAAGATGGCGAAATGAAATCAAATCATCGTAATAAATCGTAAAATTTTTGAATTGGTGTATTAGAGTCAAGGAATAGTATGAATTATCTTTCCGTGGAAAACAGGCAAGCTTCGATGAAATGTCAAATGAGGGTAATCGTAGAAAATAAAGAGAGATTATTCAAGAAAAATGTTTTCCTATATCATGTCAGTCCATAAATTTACTGGCTCTATTTCTCAATCGACATGGTAACAATTTTCAAAATAACAACCGTGGAAATTTGGTGACTTTAGAAATTTAGACCTACTGAATTTTGACCGTACTGAGGTATGAAGTGGGAAAATTACAGCTGATTTGCGTCTTACATTGCATATCAATTATTGCAATAATGCATGTATCTTTATTACGTATGAGATGATAAATGTGCTCTGTTAGAGACGTATGCACTGAACAGTGACATCCAGTGATAAAAAGAACTTGAAAATTATCGAGACGTCAGCATTTAGTGAATACTTATTACATATTTCTTAGGAATTATATGAACACTTCAGGAATTATATGACCGGTTTTTATTAATGTTACACAGAAGCAGAAATTATGCAATAATAATGATAGGTAAACGAAAATAATTCTATTATAACTTACACCACTGGCTGCTTTTAGTGAAGCATATGGGGAGTTATTTTGGATTTCAAATGATGGTAATTAAATCGCTGGTGAAATTTAGGAAATGAAATACAAATTTACTAAAAATTGAAATCAATTTTATGAAATTATAGAAGGAAATTTAATAATATCAGGTATGCGCCAAATATTCGCACAGGATTTCCTTCTTTCCACCTATCAGCTATAATTGCCACCCATATTACGTAAGAATTTATTAAATTTCGCTATCGTGGAAATGTGGTTCAGGTTCCAGTTTCGAGCTGATTGAAATAAGCCAATAAAATGTAATGTAATATTTTTCTCTGACTTCCTGTGGATCATAGTCACAAAAAATGTTATGAGTCAGTTCAGACAGTATCAGAGTGTAACTTGGAAGAATGGATCATTGAAGAATATGAAATGGATACTCATGTAGTGAAGACGTTTTGCTTGGTTACTAATTATACGATAACTATGAAGTTGAGAATGAAATAAATATGCCTTGCTCGAGAAAGTAAGTAATACTGTGAATGGAAAGGTCGTATTAAATATTCTTTATAAAATAAATTTGAACTATGTGAGAGATATTTAAGTGAGTTTTTTTCAAGTAATAAGTTTGTGTCACAGTGTATGAAGGCGATCTGTTTAATTCATGTAGGGAAAAGTTATTTAACATTAACTCTGTGTTTGCTGTTTTGACAACAACTGTACCAGGAAGCCAATTGCATTACTATACGGTTCGGTGGAGAAAGTCAGAGTTACATTTCCATGATATTTGGATTATATTGGCCTTTAGATTCGAGCACTGATGTGTAACCTTCAGTTGACCGCATTTAATGAGCTGCTAAATTTCATCTATTCCAACAAAATTTTAAATTATTTCTCAAAATCGGAATACGTGAACAGTTTAGGTCCAGTCTGGCATAAAATTATTAACGCACCTTTTGTTCGTTGCAGACTCAGAAATCCCGACTACTAATATCAACATTGGCAACAAGCATTGGCTAATTTTAAAATTATTTTATACTTTTTATGTCTATGGTACGCTATATATACATATATTTTTTTAGCATGACCTGTAGTTGTGGTCTAAAAATTAATTTTATTTAACATTACACCCTATCCAATGCGAAGAAGATATGCCATGCATCCGAATGCAGTGTTGTTTATTACCAGGATTTTGTGGACATGTCGTCGGCTATGCACCATCTGTACAAGGAATTTACCAAGAGATTTCTTTCCAGCAACTGGCTGTAATCCAATTTTCTCGGGATCGATATCCTTCGTGATGCTGGAAGCGTGCTCTTATCCTGGACTGCATGGCGGGTGGCCGCGAGACCTCAAAAATTCCTGACACGCCGTGTGGTAGACCTCCACGCAGGACATACGGTTAGTTGGTGTTGCGGCACTTTCAGGATACATCTAATTGCCACGTTGCACGAGTGAGACGTGCTATTCTTTTCCCCGTATCACGGCTTCCGTGCTGCGAAAAGCTCTGCGTGCGTTTGCGCCGCAGCGTGTTCTGCTTAAAAGATGAGATGCCCCCAACTAATTGGCTTGACCTGATTTTCTCCCATTCACCACCTGGGCGGACGTAGGAATTCTCCAACTCCTCGACTCGCGTCGGTCCGCTGTAGTATGTAGTAGGATGTCTGCACAGAATAGGAGTGGACGAGTTAGGGTCGGCTCCATGCACGGAGGAGCTTGGCTACTTTCATGTGAATTCTGACAAACTTCTCTCTACGAAAACTTCGGTAGTGAATTGCGAACGTGATGGAAATTCATTGGTCTAAATCATGGGACAGGTTGAAAAATTGACATTAATTAGGTTATGACTGATTTATTCTCTCATATTTCAATTAATTTCACGAAGTTTTGGTAGTTATGCTGCACCCGAAACATAGTGAAATAGTAGCTATTTCGTTCTCCACATATCGTGCAAAGCCGAACTTTATAGAGTTAAAAAAAATAAAACATAAATTTTTCCGTTTTATAATCCATTTTCTTAACTAATTTCTTACTTTTAACTGATCAGTTATGAATCGCTATAGTTCTTAGCCATATCACGGAAAGAGGCGTAGGAAGTTACAGACGTCACTATGTTAAACACCCCAATTTTGAAAGGATCAACGGAGTCTTCCTTTGCCCTGTATTTCCTTCGAGGGATTTTTTTGCCGTCACAAGCTATCCTAGAGGATTGTGACCATGATACTTCATATTTTTAAATTATGAGTTATTGGCTGAATGCCGAATATTTTTCCTTGAAGCTCATGTTCAAATTCATTCTCCAATATCAAGTACGTATTAATGACTAGGGTAAGAGCGGATCATTATTACCTTCCCCTCTGAATTTTCGATAAGAAAAATTAAGAGATTTTTATGGATTGGTTGGGAACAATAAAATAAAGCCGATAGTTATCTTAACGTATTGGAATCATATACCTGAGTACCTCAGCCTAAGTTTTACTGTTAACAAATTAACAAGCAATACATCTTGGATGAAAATTTAAGTTAACAGTTTATACAATGAAAATTGCCGTTTATTCAGAGGCTGGTAAACCTTCAAAAAGTTGAAGTTTGGAGATTTGGATAAAAGATGAATGCTCTATGCCTGCTATAGCCATGTGAAAAAGATACTTCGCAGCAATGTTTATAATCCATTTTCTTACCCAATTTCTTACTTTTAACTGATCAGTTATGAATCGCTATAGTTCTTAGCCATATCACGGAAAGAGGCGTAGGAAGTTACAGACGTCACTATGTTAAACACCCCAATTTTGAAAGGATATCTCGACTACGACGCACCGGAAACAACTAATTTTTAAATAATAATTGATGTAAACAAACGGAAGGCTCCAATCCACATTTTCTATATATTTTACTGTGGTCTATATTTCTTCCGCAGTTTTCCTTAAATAGCAATATCCAAATATTACGTGGGTTCCATGCCTGGAAACGGTAGAGGTTAAAGTAATTGGGTTTGAGAAAATAAGTACATGTATATAAATTATTGGGCATACTGGATTTCCGTTTGTGAAATTATGGGTCGAAATTCAACGAAGACCGAATCAGCCGTTGGAGTCTCGGGGGCGCAAATCCCAACCCGAATATTTTGGAGATGCGGTCTCAATTTTATCCCTTCCAAGTGAACCTCCAAAATGTATTCCCTAGAACTACTGCCTTGTTGTCAATAACCATGTTCTGTTTTACACTTTCTTCTTCGAGGTGTGCATACTTCATTTTTGAAAAAATAATTTTAACCAGCGGATATCAACTCTGATGTTAAGATTCTTACGCGGCTCCTGGAATTCACGTGCTTTGCTTTTTTTATAAATAGGGTACGTGCTGTCATCAAATACTCACCCTTTACAATTACCGCACGCTACTTACCTCAGTTTAAAGACACTATTCTTGTAATATAGGAAGATAATTCTAGGCAAGTAAATTAACCAACCCTATAGTTTCACTTCTTTTTCTTCTGGTTTTTTTTTTTTTTTGATGTTACACTATTATTTATACCATTGCTTTTTTACACGAGGCGACCCGGGTTTCGATGAGATAAATTATAGAAACCCGGGTCACCTTATGTAAAAATGCAGTGGTATAGGTAACAGTGTAATATCCTAGAAATATTATAATGGAATCCCACAAAGTTAATAATGAGTTAGTGCATTTTTTTCTTCTTCTTCCACCTAGTTTATCTTTGATGTAGAATGAAACTTTCAAATTAGATATTAATCAAGCCTATAATTATAAGAAATTTCTTTACCTTTGCAATTTTATTTATTGTAAGTCTATAGTATATATTTCTAAAACCTTTTAAAATTTTTATTACATCTCATTTCTATAAAAAGTACGCGTTCACATATTTTTCGGCTATTAATTTAGGTTATAAATAGTGGTTAGATGTGAATTTCATCTATCCGAGGATAGAAAGTCAAAGACTTTGCCTCGAATTCAAACTGACCAAAACATAATTGGACGGACTCGTAAAATTAGTTCCCTCCTGTTTTTTTAACCTAAGTTTTTCTGTTGTGAAAACTATCACCCTAGGTTTTGTACGGACTGTGAAAGATCATTGATTAGGGAAAATAACCCTGAGTCCATCGTGAAAAAACCTTATCGAAAGCTGACGCGGTGCCAATCGATGATGATGTCCGATAAATTTTGTGGTCACCGCCTTTTGCTGCTTGACTATTTCTAAAATGTTAGAGTTGTCCCTCATTTTTGATTTTTCTAATAACTTTCAATTATGAAGAGTACGGTTGTTACACGCACCACTGGTAAAAAACGGAATACAAAGGCCATATAACATTTCCATTACATTCATTATTTTACTTATTAGAAAACGATTATTGTTATGGCATGTTATTTTCCAGCAAGGAACTTTTTTGCGGTCATTAAACCCTAATATATTTAATTTTTGAGTCCATTTCCTTGGATAACTAATGTTGGTGAACAATAAACGCTCTCTTTATATTGTGATAAAAATGAAGAGGAATACTAGTGCTTTGCTCAAGGAATATATCAGCGTTACAGTATCTTCAAAATGATATAAAATTGGATGTGTGCAAAATTTAATCCATCTAATCCTACCTTAGATTTTTGACTTTTGAGTACATTTAGTTTAGACCTGAATGTTAGGAACATTTTGGTTAAATTATCATGACCCTTTCTAATTCAATTTGAGAGTGAACTACACAATCTGGCCAGTACTATGCTACTACATGCAGAGTATTCTACCACGATTGGGTATTTGGCAACTGTCAAAAATATATGCCAAGCTTAAGAGTGATCGTCAAGGGAAACATGAGTGACAGATTCACGTATTTTTCTCCTGACCCTATCTGATAATATATCTCAAATGACATTAGAATTCCTCTGAAACTATTACAGAATAGAATTTAAAGGGTGAATAGTTTTACTGTAAGTCATCATTTCTGTTTTAGGTCTAAAAATCGCAGTTTAGCTCCAGATTTTTAGAGTTGCCTAAATGTATCTTAAAAGTAAAAAAGAGCATAGTATCACCTTATCTAATCACCTTTGAGATTGGTAGCACACAGTAAAAATAGTTGAAATCTGTAATAAAAAATATACCGTAATGTTTTAAATAATCAGCCCATAAGGAAACAGTAAACCGTAATAATTTTCTTGATCCATACCAACTTTAAGGGTGGGAAGAAAATATTGACAGTAATGAAATCAAATGCAACATTTATAAAATTATTTAATTAAACTAAGAAAATGCTTACATGCGGTTTTACATGCCACTCCAAAACAAAATAAAATGTGCCTCTAATATCGAAGCCATGCGACTTCAATGGTCCAAGTCCAAATTGCCTTTGCATTCTGTGCCTAGTGACCATTTAAATCCATTCGCCTTACTTGCTGGCCACCTCATAGTGCCCAAAATATTTCAGCAAAGCAGATTCAGAAGATCAGGACGTGCCTTCTGCAGTTTTCTTTAGCATCAAAACTTGCCGTTGCACCTTTGCTCAGAAACGTGTGAAGATTAAAACCGAAGAAAAAATTCTACTCCCAACCTCAGTGCAAAATGAGTAAAATCCAGGCTATCAAAAGAGAACGAAAGAAAAAAATCATTTGTTGAAATGGAAAAAGGAATCAGTGGATGCAAAAAATCACAAAATTATTCACATTAGCCAAGTTCATTCACAGTGCGATGGAACTATGAATAGTATGTATATTTATGCATTAATATATATGATTGTAAAAATATAAACTCCTATACCAAGAGTGTCCCGAAATCCAAAATTTACCGGCGGGAGTTATGGGGGACGCTACCGCGCGGATCCGGAAACGCCGGGCGGCCGTGATTCGGCGGTCGGCGGCAAACTCAAGCGGCGGCCGACTGCTCCTCCTCCCTCTCTCTCTCTCTCTACCCCTCGGGAACACGGGAGACGTGGGCCGTGTTCTCTTCGACCCCACCAAACCGCACACGTTTCCGGATCCACGGGGGCGTGCCCCCCACCTCCCCCAACCCCCTTGGATTTCAGTCCGATGCTTCTTGTCTACCGATCCCGCATGCAAGTGTCTACTGGAGAGGGTGGTGGTGGTGGTGGTGTAAATGGAGAGATTGATTTGGCTTCCTCCAACCTGATCAGCAGATCGTCTTCCGTCGCGGCGGTCGTCTTAAGCAGCAGTCCACGTGGCTTCTCTCCCTCTCTCTCTCTCTGTCTCTGTGTGGCTGCGAGCCTCTCGCATCGATCCCTTTTGTCCTCCTACCCACCACACTCGCGTCTGATGCACGCCGTAAGGGGGGGGGGGGCCTCCCACACTCACACATTGGGCGGAAGGCGGGGGCGCTCGCGATGCGGGGTCGCCGCGATTAATTGACCGCGGAAAATCGAAAGCCTCATCCCGGTCGTGTAAGCGAGGGAAGAGAGAAGGGGTGGGGGCGAGCCACCCCCTTTGTGGGTGCAGTGGTGTGGGAGGGGGGGGGTCAGTGTTGTCGCGATTAGCACCCGTACCGTTTTGGGGGCGGAAGTTGTAGGAGGCATGTAGGCGGGGCTACCACGCGGAATACCCGGGTTCTTTCTCTCCTCTGTGGCCACTAAAAATATTCCCTCGGTAGATCAAAAAGTAAAAATTAAATAAAAGTAAAAATATTCCCTCAAAAAGTTTAATCTCTTGACTGAGTTGCCGCCAGTAGAAACCGTTGTTACATTCTCTATTTTCCTCTACTCTACTCTTTCGGTATTTTCCACTCGAATCGACTGGCGTAGTTGAAGCCAGCACATGCAAATATTACTTATAAATGGATTCAAGTACTGATTTTATAATATCCCACCAACTTTAATAATAAAGTGAGCAGTAGGTACATCTCGAAACGGGACCTTTCCGATTCAAATTCTGCTTCCTTGATAAGATCGGTTCAACAATTAATCTAGGCGATGTTGATGTACTTCGACTTTTTTACTCAAAAAAGTGTTCATAACTAACTAAATAGTAAAACCATATTTAAATGCCGTAATTAATCGTTGAGAATATTTGGCATCAGATAGATCGACAGAAGAAACATCTTTCGGGCGAGAAGCATAACTTATCAGAACTAAAAAAGTTTTATTGAAAGCTTTGTTCAAGGTTATCATCATGAAAACTAAATATCAAAAGTATCTACTGTAAAAAGGAGTGAAAGTTTCCATTTTCCTTAAGCAGATTTCAATTCAGGGTTTATGCTATTCTAGCCCAAAAAAGTAAAATTATTGGAAATAAAAGCCAATCAAGATATAAATCCTGCCAAGTTGTAAAGTTATAGAAAAAATTTATATCTCGTAAATAGTATAAAAATCACAATATTTATTTTTTGACTTTGATGAATGTGATCATTCAATTTGCTTGATATCTTATTGCTGGCGCGAAATTAAAAAGAACATCAATACAGTATTAAAGTTCAATTATTCTTCAAATCCATGCATTAATAACGATATTTTTCCATAAGAACCATGTAAAATCATTGAGATTTCCGAATACAACCCAAGATTTACTCTCAGATAATTTCTTTATTTTAATTAATTTCTTATTCAAGACAGGATTATAATTAGTTTACCTAATTTTACCAATCATTGTTTGTTCAAAAAACTCACTCGAGAGAGTGAAAATTCATCAGAGAAAAAAATACGTCCGGGTATCGATTGTATAAGCAGCAAGAACTGAATGAAGTAAGCTGAATGCAAAATTGAGAAAAATGCGCTTGTCTTTTGTAATTTAATTTGATTATGACCTCGTGGAAATAAATTTTTTTCTTTCCTAATTTAGACTAATGCACTAGTCAAATTGCATAATCTGGCCATTCTGTCAAACGTATAAGCCTTACTGCAGGATTTTCATATGCCATATGGTATCTTTGAATTAAAGAAATATGTACCTTCCATCTGATAATTTCTTTACTGATGAATTAAAAAAAAAATAAAGCAAAAATGCCTTTATGAAATACATTAATAATTATTATAGGCATCCTATACATCAGTAAAAACATTATTGATCGTAACTACATTAATAATTTTCACTCTCAAACCTCGATATCAGATGCTCATCCTGTAAAGGCTCTCTGTAAGTGATTTATTATACTCGTGTGGTATGCGATATTAGGCAACTCCTTGAAATAGTAGTCTCAGTAGAGTCACTTTCCACGTCTTCACCGACTAGTTCATTAGTCGAGATAACACTCTCCGAGTCTATTCTCAAAGTGCCCTGTGCCTGCAAGTGCCCGAGTCTATTCTCAAAGTCACTGTATTTCATCCGCCACCACCTTTGTGCTTGTGCTAGTCTGATCTGAAACCTCATTCCGCTTTGTCAGATAACTGTACGTATGTACGTGCGTACTCGTATTTTCTGCAATTGAACCTGAGAACTCTTGCTTTTCTTCATTTCTGCGACTCAATTAACGGCTGTCTTTTCTGTGCTCCTTTTTTAATAGCTTACTCTTACTAATATTTAATAGTTAACTTCAACTATGAGCGGCCTGTTTTTATAAAATAGAAGATTTGTGGATAGGAAATATTTCAATGTGTTGCCCCTCTTTAATATTTTTTTCGTCTGTCGCTGTCACATGATTCTGCGTATATTTTTTTGTGTATCCAATATTACATGCGATTTTAATACATTTTGGCCAATCATTATTCTGGCTATAAATACCTATTGATGGATGAACCTAACATTCCGATGACGGGAAGCTAATTTCCATACTTTGTTTTCGTTTTGCGCCTAATTGCGAAAATTTCGCTCGCGACTTATTTCCTACACTTCATTATATATATCATTTGTAATCATTTGAAAATATTTCATTTGATCTCACTCGAAAGTCTTGTGAACTCTCACGCAAATTGAATCACGGATTGATTTACTTGAAATATTGTTTAATTGATTATTACTCGGTGGCTTATTTTTTATTCGGCGTTTACATTAAAGCAAATATTCTCTCTTTTTTTTGATAGGTGAATTTTTCAGCCACATGTTTCATATGGCTGTGAATTTGTTAGTTATTTGCTGGTTGAAAATAAGTCTAAAAATATCCTATAAATAAGACATCCATTGCTTACGGTATTCATTTGCAGGGAAAGATACAAATTTGTATTCATCGCCAAAAAATCGACATCGCGTTAGAAATCCTATAGCAAAGCTACCACCTTAAATCCGCATTTTGGACCGTATAGTGGATACATATTTCCTATAGCGGACGCGTTAATGGAAATTTAATCATAAATCAAACTCGAGAGAGTATTTTAAAATTAAATACCTAAAAAATACTCCATATTATATTCTTACAAACATACTAATACTTTTTCTCTGAACTTAAATAGTTTTACATGCTTCGCAGCTAAGTAGTAGCATTATCAGATATATCTATCATCAGATAGTTTAAAGGGGCATCATTAGCTCAGTGGAAAAGAACGAATGTATATTTGTGAATATGAATAAATTCCACGAAACGAAGACTGACGCTGTTAAATATATTAAAATTATCATTTAGAGTAAATTTTGAAATCATATCCGTCGCCAGAATCTAAATGAAGCGTCTACTGCATAGCTAATATCCACTAACTTTTGACGCAGGGACCGTTTAATAAGATTCGGCATTATTCCGAGCAAAGGGGAGGTTGAAAAGGAGGCCTCACATTAGTGTGGGCACATATCCCCCTGGTTTAAACACACATAGCGCGCGATTTCGGCGTTAACTGAACACGTCCAGATAATCAGGCGGATGGAATTCCACGATACGTATGTCTACTCAATGCGTGGGGGATCCGCCGTCCTTTTGCCCCTTCTTTCTTTCTTTTTTTTGCGAATCCATGCCCGTCTTGCCCAATTCCCAACTACCCTTCCACTCCCTGCCCTCCCACCCACCCCTCGTTCCTCGCCACACCCCTTTCTCGCCCACCCACCCACACTTTCGCTTTCGACCCCCTCCATCGCCAGGGGGAACCACCGCCCCCCCACCCCTACATCTCTCCACCACCGCCTGAGCAGCATCCCAACTACTCCCCCCTCCCACGAGGGCGGAACATTTTCACGCGCGCCACGTGAATCCCCCTTCCACCGTGACTGTGACTGAGTGTGTTGCAATACGGCGCCCCTCACAGATGTAGGAGGGGTGGGGTGAAAACGCACGGCTTTACGTATGATTTATAAATTTACCCTTATAAGTATAGTCTTCTTTTTGAAGTTAATTTGTAAAAAAAATAATTGAGTTCTCTCTCGAGGTTATGTTAAGAACACATTCCCTCAGACTTAATCCGTGTCCTCAAAAACGCAAAAAAAGTTAAGCTGGAAGCTTTGCTATTGGATTTATATCGTTTGGTATGGATGATTTTGCAATGTGTAGAATTTTTTTCTTTCCGCTGTCAAGAAAAATAGTGAGCAATGGAGGATACATGTCTAGGATACATATATATAAAAAATAAATATCGACCGACGATACCAGTTACTGTAAATTTCACAGCCGTATGCAACATATGGAAAAGAAAAATTCACCATGAGAGTGGGAGACCCCCGCTCCACCCTTTATAACTGGCCGCGTGTGCCAATGTGCCCCCCCTCCTCCTTCCGGGTACCCCTCCCACTACTCCCCCCCACTACTTCCCCTCCGCCACCGCCGTGTTAATATCGATTTGTTTGCATCGTGGAGGGGAGGGAGCGTGAGAAGAGGGGAAGGGGAGAGGGGGGGCGGAAAAAGGGGCGCGGTCCTCTCTTGGACTCCGTGCCGCGCACGAGGAGCGGCGGCGCCCGCTCCCTCCGTCCCGCACACGCGTGACTTGACGGACCAGTGTCACGCGTGTCGCCGCGACGGCAGCAGGCTAATGAAATGTATCACCCCACCCCCCCTCTCGCAGCGTCACGCGTGGCTGCACAGAGGAGCGCCACGCCTTCTTCAGTGCACGCGCCCTCCACCGAGAGAGAGAGAGAGATCCCCTCACCGTCCGTCGCCCTGCTCTCAACACCTCAAGATTCTCTTCCGCCCTCATCCCAGACACTCCCTTGCACACAATTCAGGAGTCACCTTGGCGCGCGAACCAACACTGTCTTCGCCCGTCACTGTTTACACTCTCAGCGTTGCACTCCCGCGCACTGCCAACGGCTCCCGCCGCTCCCTCGCGGTCGCGACTCCTGCTCTTCACTCCGAAGGGAACACGCGACGTCGCACGCGATATCGCGCACGGGGAGAGAGGCGTGCGTTCCGTCCTCCGTGGTGCACGCGAGACTGCCGCTCGCGCCCTATCGCCTCGCGGCACTCTTCTGTTTCCGCGCCTCTCTCTCGCCGCGAGAGAGCGCGCGCAAGTCCATGTGTGGAGTGTGGGACGGGACACAGAGAGAGAGAGAGAGTCGCTCGCCGACCGTCTTTTGTCTCCTCTCCACTCTCCCTTTCTTCCGTTGCTCGTCTCTCTCTCTCTCTCTCTCTGCTCTCCGTACCTCTCCCGTCTTCCTTTGCACGGCCACTGCCTTCTTCTCCTTGGCGCGCCCTCGCGGCGACACGGGGCACGCGCATATCTTCCTTCCCAGCATCCCCCTCTTCTATTACCTCCTCCCTCCACCAAATGGCCCGAAGGGGGGTATGGTGGAAGGATGATGCTCCTCCTCCTCCTCCCCTCCACCCTCCACTGCAACCTCAATTTCGTCCGTTTGTGTCGGAGGTTCCTAATTCCGTCAATCGACACACCGCTTCCTTTTTCCCTACCGCGTATCGGATGCTGACCCTAATTTCAGATAGGCAGCGAGCGCTCTCTTCCTTTGAGCGCTTTGGCGGATGCTGGGTCCATATCAGATGACATTCGCGATTGGCGCCCTCCGCGATATTTCGGGCGCCGATTTGGGGGTCACGGAGGGTTGCGTGGGAGATTGTGTGAGTCCCGTGTACTCGGAAGTGGCCACCGAAGCAATCGGATCGCACGGAAGGGTGGCGCGCGGCATTTGCGTTGTGGGACCGTCTTTTCTCAGGGAATCCCCTTTAATTCATCCAGTTCCTTGTTTCCTGTTTCTTTTTTTTCGTGTACTTAACAGCCTTTATTTTTTTATTGCTATTGTTCTTTTTAGGAGGCGACTGATAGCTGAGGTCACTTGCGCCGTAAGGGAAATTAATAAGGGGAAATGCGAAGGGAAACCCGGCGTCAGAGTTAGCCAAATCATTACGAAAGACACCAAGGTGACCACTGCATGGTGTCCCATCCGACGGGGGAAGTCTGTACTTTGGAATCTCCTTCATTTAGCCCCCGTGCTGGTACTTATGATATCATGGTATCCTCTAAGAAAAATTTCCTATTCGGCCGGAGTTTGAACGCGGGCCCATTGAGCGGGAAGCCACCACAGTAACTCTATATCCTTCCGTCTCCAAATTTGCATTTCCAGTGATTTCAACCGACGGGGTCCACAGCAACGTGATCTCTGTTCCTTCGCATCGCCAGCCTCAATCCCTTCCTCACACACATACTCTCCTCTCGTGGGGGTGGGGGGTTAGGAGACCCGATTTGGTTTGCCGGGGGGCGTGGTGGGGTGGAAGTGCGGCGGGTTTAAGCGAGATAGTGGGGGGGGGGTGGAAGCGGTGGAGCTCTGCGTGCATCTCGCCCCAAACGACCCCGAGCATCGCATTGTCCTCCTCCCACCTCGCGCCTCCACCCGCACTACACCACCACCCCCAAAATTTCTCGCCTACCTCCCCTCAATCACCTCATCTCCTGTGAGGAGAGGAACCCACCCCTCCACGGCGCCTCCTCAATCTCGACCACCCACCCTCCTCCCTTCGCGCCGTAAAGGAGAGGGGAGGCGGTGGCGCCCCCTTCTCCCTCGAACGGCGCCTCCCCCACTCCCCGTTTTACGACCCTCCTCCTCCTCTCTCTCTTTTTTCCAGACGCCTCCTCTCCCCGTCCTCCTCCACCCCTTCCCTCTCCCACGAGACAATCCCACCCTTCCAAATCCTCCCCCCGCTGATTTACTACCGGAAGTGCCGCCAATGTCCCTTTCCATCCCGTCCTCTCGTCACAAACTGTTACGATCTTAACAATATTGCCGTCGGCGGTGGCTGGAGGTGCATGCGAGAGTAATTCTACGGGGAGGGGGGAGGGGGCGGGACGTCGTCTTGGGCGGTGGGCTCGGTCCCAATCTCCGCGGCGACCATCTCTTTAGGGACGAGTCGTGAATGCCTTTCCCTTTCATCATCATTTCGGACTGTGATAAACTTTGACCGTTCTTCTCCTCTAGAAGTGACGGCGTTTTAATGTGAATGCCATTTTTTATTCTTCCATATGTATCCTGTTGTTGAGTGGCATATTGTCTTGCGTGTTTTTTGGTATTTTACCGAGTTACTTCACCATGGTTAGCAGTTGCCCTCTTTTGTAAATCTAACTGATCTCGTCCACTGTGGAAGTTCTCTGTTCTTTCTTTATCATTAGTTCTGACTATCTTGATTTTTTGTTTTCTTATTTTTCCAAAGGGATTTAACGGTAATCACCTTCGGTGATATTAGGGGGAAATAATCAATTCCATTATTCACGCGCACCCCTTAACCTGCTTTATGTCTTTGTCAGGAGGAGATTCAGCATTAATAAACTCGATTGTTTCAGGCTTAATTTTGTGAAAATCCACTGTAAACAATAAAAAGCTATGGTACTTTTTCACTCAATTTATTTAAGACCAAAAAAATAAAAATAAGTCTTAAATAAATTGATAATTTTTTATTGTTCGCGTTAATGATGAATCATTATGCACTACTTTGGATTCCTCATTTTTTTCGGAATCTGCACTCGAAAATATACGCATGATTGTATTATGAACATTCAGTGGAAAACTAAGCTATTACCAGTCAAGAGCTTGTTATTGTACAACATTTAGTTTTTTAGCTTATTTAATGCATCATGCCTAGTAGAGATATCTCCTGGTCCCTGCATCGTTGCAGAAAAAGTACCTACACTAGACTAATAGTTCATCATGGCCCAGAGCATACAAGAGCTTCCGAATCGAATTTTGTGAGCCATAGTTTTTATAGTGTTCGCAATATTCACGCTAAAGTTGAATTTCTTGATGTAATTTTTGTTTTGAGAAAACTTATGGAAGTAATATCACATTTATTCACCGCCGAAATTTTTTTAAATAATATCAGTAATGTTTTTCAGAATTGGCATGTCGTTGTTTTCTCTGCGGTTATTTTTCTAGTTACATTTAAAAATTAATCAAATATACGCAATTTTGAGCGATCGTTGATTTTTTGTTGCAATGCACGTTTACTAATTCATCATGCGTGTGCCAACCATGCATCACATACAGGATTATAAAATTATTCGTTGTGCTATGATCATCAAAACGTGATGAAAATCATCCATAAATTTAATGAAACAAATAAATGTACTGAACAGGAAGGATCTTATGAGAGAATCCTTATGTAAGAGTTTAAAGAATAGGCAAGTGAAGAGTCGGATTGGGAGGTTAGCGCATTACGGTGCAGTAACATTTAGCGGGGAGAACCAGAAAATACTGGAGGCGTTCGATACGTAGGCATGTAGACGATGGGAGAAGGTGAAGTGGACGAAGATGAGGAGGAGCGACGAAGTGCTGGACATGGTGGGTGAGGAGAGGCAGCTTCTAGTTGAGATACGGTGGAGACAAAAGGTTTGGATGGAGCGAGTACACAGCGGGGAGAGGATCTTGAAAACTCTATTGGAGGAAAGAATATTGGGTAAAAGAGGGAGAGGAAGGAAGATAAAAGGATTTTTGGATGGAATGAAACGGAGTAGCTACTATTGTGAATTTAAGTGGGGATTCCATGAAGGACGAAGGGCGACTGCTAGAATACCTCTTAAATAGTGCATGGAAAGTCTTACTACTTTTATTCAATGTTAGTAATACGTACGTATAAAATGGCTTTAAATATGAAGACATGGCGGCCCACTGGATACTGATCTTAGGATTGCTATACTTACAGTGAATGAATATTTGTGGACACGTAATGAGTGGAAAATATATTTATAACTTAGAAGCAGAATCCTAAAGGCTTCTCCAAGACTCTTTTTTACGATTTAAATTTGTTCACTTTTCTATCTATTTCTTTACAAAATGTTATACATTACGGTTTGCCTTTGAACACTGTCCAGGCTTAAAATGCCCATATACAACATCATGGTACTCATTAAACCGTTCATGGACTAAATAATGTGTGGTTAGCGTTTACATTTGAGACGCAATCGCTTTCTTAACTCTATGTTAGCCAAAGATTCTCAGTGTTCATAATACTTGAGAATAAGTTGAATTACCTGATTTTTAAAATGTCAAACACATTTTCCATGGTTTTCATTCATAGAGAATATTTGTCGACATAATTCAAAATTCAAAATAAAAATTATAATGAAAAATTTCATCAAAACTAAATTTAATGAAAGCATTCGAATGGAATATGTCTAACTGAGTAGTATTACAAGCAAGATAACTAGATGGACTATCGATTAAATGAGATTGATACCGGTTTCGAAGATGGATACGATTCGAAGCTGTTTCGATTAAATGAGATAGATAGTGGTTTAAACTGAACTATAAGCGATGTTTCTGAGGCGCTGACCTGGGTAGAGGTTGAAGAGCATTTTAAACCATATACTTATCTACCGTATTCACGTCTCTCTGCCTAGTCTGGCGTAGTGAAAAATATGGAATCCTAATATAGTTGGGACAACCGTTGACCTTAGTAAGGAAGGCAATTTAATAATTTCACTGCCAAATTAGGACCAAATATCTGCTCTCGGGCATTTCGAACCTGACGCAGAAGGATATATTTTTTGCAAGATCGCAAAAATGAATAGCATCATTTTTCCCCTTACAACGAACTATTGTTATACACAAGAAATTAGAAAAATAGAGTAATTAGGGTATTTAGGAAATTTTAGCCTCTAACTCATACCTCAATTCACACCTTTTCTTGCTAATTCTCGTGCTTCGTCTCGAGTCTCGATGATTACTTCAGGAAACAATAGCAAAATTGATAACTGTTGTCTTGCGTAGCCTTAGCAACAAGGTTGAGTCATCTGTGAACTACCGTCTTATCGTATTGGAAAGGCTTGAAAATTCACTATCACCTTAACGAAGTCGTTAATATTTTAGAAAGCAAACCATGTGAACGTTGATGAGTTCAAAAAGTTTGCTTGTTTAAGGTTCTCTTAGCGAGAATAGTGCCTTTGGTATTTCACAAATCCTTAAAATCAGGAAGTAATAGCCAAATTGGTAACTGTTGTCTAGCGTAGCCTTAGCAACAAGATTGAGGCATCCGTGAACAGCCATCTTATTGTATTGGAGAGGTTTAAAAAGTCAATATCACCAAAGCGAAGTTATTAAAAAATTTAAAAGCAAACCGTGCGAATTAGTGAATTGAAACGTTTTTTTCCGTTGGAGGTTCTCTTAGCGAGAATAGTAGCCTTTGGTATTTCACATAGCGTTGCGTAATTCCATCATTGCAGGCGAGTGAATCGACGAGGCAGGCAGTAGTTTCGAGTGCCGCCGTAACAAGTTCGTCGAGGGCCGCAGTCTTCCTACCTAGGGCGTGACACGCCCTCCCCTTTCCCGCAGGAATCCCCCTCCCCTCTTCAAATCCCCTCCCTGCCCTCCCCCCCCCCCCTCCACACGTCTCCTCACTCCCACGGCTAAATATTCCGAAGCTGAGAATCCCACCCCCTCCCCATCCCCCTCAAACGTCCACTGCACCCTTTCATATCCCCGCCAGCCATCCTTACTCTCGCCCTCCAACACCCCCCTGGGAATTAGTTCTGCTTCCATTGCTCCGCTCACCTTGTTTTAAACCATTTTGTTAACTCAGCGTCTTCTTTCATAGGACCGACAACTGTTCCGTTTTTACCCTCCATGTTTCCTTTTGTCAGTTTTACCCTTTCGTTTATTTTTTTCCATGGAAACCATTTCAAATCTGCCGTTCTCGCTTCGTGGATTGTACGTGCTTGATATAAGCCCAGTAATATGCTTTTGCTTACTTTGATACGCTCTTCAGGGGCCCATATCTTCGGTGCTAAGCTTAATGAACCAATTTTCATAAGCCGTGTCGGAATATTATTTTTCCTCCATTGAGTAGGCACGTGGAAATTCATGAAAAGCTACCGCACATTTGATTTGAACGTTTCTTTGTTTCGGACTGCAGCGAGAGAAAGTAGCAGGAGAGAATTATAAATGGTGGTTCGTGGAATCCATTTTAATGCAAGCGGGTCATGCCGTAGAATGTTTCCGCGTTACTCATTGCAACATACGAGGCGCTGTGAACAGTCGTAACTCGATTTGACTTCTATTTCCACGAATGAATGGATTTTACTCTCTTGCGTGATAACTCGGCGAAATTTGTCCGCAAAACGGTTTCGAAAGAGTAAAAATGAATCAGTTTCGGCGTAACAGGATATAAATATTTAAAGTTTATTGTGAGTTTTCCCGCGCGTAGACGGAGTAATGTAATCGGCAAATTGAAAATCCGCTACGAAGCTCACCTCTGCATTTTACCTCGTTCATTTATTTTACAAACCGATTGAGAAGATTACCAAGTAAATCTCTGAGTAGTCCGTTTATTTTATACGAGGAAAAAATTGGTAACTGGCAAAGATTAGTTTACCATGAAATAAATCTCAATGACGAAACTAATACAAGCATTTGATTACGTAATAAATTTATAATGCTGGAAAACTAGCCGTCTTTCATTTTACTGTAATTTCACGTATCCTCATTGATTAATTCAGGGGGTTTCATATTTCAGATGGAAATTTTAATCCGGCTTATTCTTTCCGGTAGTTCGGTCATTTTTTGTTTTGGCTTGGTTACGTTATAAATTCATCAGAAGCACCAGAATTTTAGAGGAAGTTGTTTCTTTCAGATCATGATCTCAATTTCAATAAATGTTATTGAACGCTAATGTTTAAAATTACGAGGGGTGTATAAAATTGGTTCTTGTATTAGCATTTACGAAAAAATAATCTACAATCCATATATTTCTTACCTTCAGTTATTGATTCATGCTTCAATTAGAAGTTATGAAAAGTCCAACTTTTTTTAGTTCCGCACGAAAAATATTGTCCTTTATCCTATTCTAAACATTATAACAGACCACGCATTAACGGTTTAAAAGACCTCATATTCTGTAAAAAAAACATTGTGTATGCCCACAAAACTTGTCATTATCACTTGATCGTAACGGGGTACCGCGACGGTAGGGAGGAGCCGTGGGTTAATGGTAGTCCTAAATCGCCTCAAAAATCGAACTCAGTGGTAGCATTTCATTCATAACCAGCTGGAAAGGGACAAAATATGCATGGTGCTTGCCCCCCCTGACAGCCCTGGCCACGCCTATGAATGCTACCTCCTATTTGCATACTATCGACGTGCAATGGTAGGGGCAAGTCAGTGTCCGATTTTACCACCAAGACTCTTCCTTAATCTGTACACTCATTTGGTAATAAATTATTTATTTACGATTTTTTTATGTGGTTCTTCTTCAACATTACTTTTGAGTGTTACTTATATTAATCATCTTTTTAATGTTATGTAAATTTTGAAATCGGTTATTAATAGTTGTGAATAAATTATTGTTAACTTCTAATTTTTGCATGCATTTTTGCATGAGTGCACTCTCTCAGCTAGTTTATACCAACTGGAAATATCTCCTTGTCCTACACGTAAATTAGGATTAGAGTCGGATGTTAAGGAAGTGAATTCACCTTATCCTACATTTTCCGATCTTAAATGGCCCAGGAATCTCACAATCTGGCAAGTCTGTAGTAAAACAGTTTTTAACCCAAGGTTAGTTAGGTGTTATTGAATTCCCTGGTTTTCAATTTCTTTTATGAACTTTTTTCATAACGCTCCCTCCGCCGAGATTGTTAATGGGTGAGTACTTTGGAAATCGAATGAATAATATTAATTCCATTTCCAAATATTTTTTTATTTCATCGGCCAAATCAAAATATTTTTGGATTTTCTCTCTTTCCGTGGACTCAACTTTGTGAGTCAGTGGCAGTGCTACATCAATTATATTTGCTCTATGTTCTGATTTGTGGATAAACTATTTATCATATCTATTGTAATATATGGTTTTGTCTGTGGGTATCCAGTAGAGAATGTGTACTTGTTTCTAGCGGTGGAGGTGGTAGTAGGTATTTGTAATATGGTGAATTATTATTAGTAGTAGTAGTATTGTAGTTATAATTATTTTACGTCTTGTGTTTCGCGAAGTTTTTCAAAAGAAAACGGACCAAGTCTGGTTCACTTGTGTTCTTTTGTCATTATTCTATGGAGAGGAAGTGTCGCACAATATGGCAGGTGTCCAGGAGAATGGAGTTTTGTAAATTTGGCAGATTACCATCTAGGTAGAGTTTTTTCAGTTGTTAAAATGTCTCATTCGGTATGATTCCTGTTGTGGATATAACCTCAGCATTCTCATCATATCTTAAATTTCAACAGCAAGTTCTGCGTATTTATTATTATTTTTATAGGTATTTAATCAGGTATCTACATTTTTCTGAAATATTTTGCATCTAAAAACTGAGCCCTGGGTAGGAAATGACTTGTCAATCGCGTTCTCAGGTATTGGAGCTAGCTTATAGAAAGACTAATCAAACACTGAAGTGAAAAGTAAAATGGCGTTTGGCATTCGTATTTATTAACATTCCATTAGGGGGTAAACGGTAGTGATTGGGTTTCGACCAACGTTTCTCGGGTTTAAATCCTTTGGGGACACCAAAAAATTAATCCTTTCAGTTGGAGGTTTTTCCAGGGAAAGGAACTGGAACCATCTACGCTGATATTTGTTATTCAAATTCCTGTAAGTCATATTTGGGTGGAATCACTGGTTGAGTGAGTATTTTACTCGATGTCTGTAAATTTCTCTAATTCCTGTAATATTTACCATCTTCCCTGGTCCGTGATTCGATCCCTTGTCCATGGGAATTTTTTCTCGTGGCAATTCACCACCGTTCTCTCGCGGCCGGATTCAAATATTATACATTAGTGCGATGGAGTGGCGCAGCGAGGGGGGGGGGGGTGTTTCGAGGATAACCGCCCCCCCCCAGAGCTCAAAGAAAGTTTTAATTTTAATCCATTTTACTTATTCGGATCAGTATTACTTATATAAAAGTCTTATGATTAATCAAATATCCCTCGGAAAGCCGTAAAACTCGCCATTTTGAGCCATTATTCTTAAAATTTTTCTGAAGAAGAGCCCCCGCAACTCCTACTTACCCTGGTGGGTATGCAATACCCCCACACCCGTAAGTATTAGTTACCCTAAACCCCCCCTAGCCTTGATTCCTACCTGCGCCCCTGGTGCGATGCACAGCTTTACTGCAAGTTTGAGACTCTCTAAAGGTTGCGGCTTCATGGAAGTCCTTTCTCCATCGTATTGCCATCATGGATGGTCCGCCAGGGCCTAACATCTAGTACTTTCAGTTTCAGTACTAACATTCAGTACTTCCAGTACAATTTATTTGGGAAATCAGAAACCTGGATAGGGTAGTGACATGCGCATTGGCCAGGAAAGTGTAACCTATTCAATTCCCGGTCCAGAGGAATTTTTTTTTTCATTGCAATTCACGAAAAACTTTCTCACGCAGAGAATAAGGAGTCCACTTTCCAATGGACAAAGGATAGGTATTGAAATGCCAAGTGGTAAACGCAGTTTCTTACATGAAAAGAGTTGGGAAGAAGCTATAGGATTAAAATAACGATTGACAATTTACAAGGATTAACGAGAAGGATCTTGCGAGCGAGAGAGAGATGGGGAGAGGATTGAAAATGTGTAATCGTTAGCGCACTGTGTTAGCGAAATCGAATCCTATGAGGATCTTTTAAGTTAAAGATGTAATTCTGTCCAAATAATAAGTTGTAAATATATATATTTCACATTTGGACGAAAAAAAATCAGAATCGAAGTTTTCATTATATCTTTTACTTAATGATAGTGAAAGCATTTAAAAAACAGGAATAGACTTATAAAGTTATTGGAATTAAGCGTATGTGAATTGGTGGTTAGAGGATGGGATTTTTGGGAGCGCAGCAAGGTTAGAGAGTCTACCGGCGGGGCGCGGGCATTTGCATACTATTGACGTGCGACGGTGCGAGCAACTCCAAATTCGATTTAACCTCCAGCACGGCGAGAAAAGTACTGAATCGGGGACCAAGATTTTCCTATCATCTAAAAACCTTAAAGAGAAGATGGGAAACCTTAGTTGTCCAAATGAAGAGGCATGGTGGTCCGATGAAAAAAATCGTAGGACAGGTGGAAGGGAAGAAGGGCAAGAGACTGCCTCGAATGAGCTACACAGGACATTTTATTAAGGGAGTAAAAGAGAAGAAGTAACGTCGTAATGAAAAGGCTAGCGGATAGGAGAGCGGAACGGGCAGCTGCGTCAACTCTATCTTAGGATTATTGACTTTTGACGATGAAGATGAAATTTTCGTAGATACTTCTGAATTTTAAAACTGATACTTCAGAAAGGTAAGGCAGTCACAGGTTTCAAAATTACTTATTGGTGCGACCGATTCCGATACAAATTATCACAATCAAGCCTGATACTTTGTATAGAAATCGGTCGCGTCAATAAATAATTGTGGATCCTACCTATATATTACTACGCAAGCCTAAGACGGCTTGCGTAGTAATATATGCTCGTAGTGTATATATATACCTTTCCTTTCTGAACTATCTATCTAAACTATCATGAAGAAGTTCCATCATGTTAGGCCTGACACTGAATTGAATTTTAAAATTGAGTTTAGCGGTAAGAATGGAGTACTCTAAATACCAATTGTAGTAGTGGGAGTACAATAAATACCAACCTGCCCCCTCATTAGATAATTTTTAACCTTTTCTTATCAATTTATTGCGGCAAACACGACTCAAGTTATTAATTCATTCAACGCGTTTGGAATGAAATCGGTCATGACCTATTAACCTCCTAATTTAAAGCTATGACAGTGTTAGTAATGATTTATTAACCTATTTGTAAGAATGTGTGGATTCCGGAGTCACTGTTTCAAATGAATCAACAAAAAATTACCCGTAGTGATAACACCTACACAGATACCATAATTCGCGTGAATTGCTTGAGTATTTAAATGCTTACTGTACTTTCCTTATGTTGGTATCTTTGTCCAACAAAGGACATTGCGTTGTTACCATTTTTATGACGGTTGCGTAGTTACCATATTTAAATTTTTACTGTACTTTCCTTATGTTGGTATCTTTGTCCAACAAAGGACATTGCGTAGATACCGTTTTTATGGGGCAGAAGAAATCAAATTGCGTATTCAGTAAAAAAAACAATATTTCGTTTCGAATTGAAGAATGAGCTTGGTAAATCGATTTTAATCATTAATTGTGATAAAATTGTGGCAGCATGTGCAACACCATGGTCAAAATTTTGCGGTGAGTGGAAATAGTTGCTTGTTGAAAGATTTATTCTAAGTATTTTACTACTTATTATTAGGGATTATCGTACTGGTTCACAACCCTAAATATCTGTTTTTGGCTTAGATACTAAATACCCTTTTTCAGTATAGTTTCGAGAAAGCTGCATCGTGGTGACATTGATTTATGAGGTTCAGCCAGCTTTTCTGCTACAGGGTATCTTTGGTCGTATACTTCTTATCTCCGGTAGCATTGAATCCAAGAATTTCCTTTTATCTTCCCAAGTAGGTGCATCAGTTGTCATATTTGTGGTTTTATCCTCCCTATTTTCTCCGCGTGATGAATATCACCCTATTCTTGTCTCTCATTTTATTGCTTTTTCCACGTATTTTCTGCACGAATTCAAATGTTATTGCCAAAATTCTTGTTTGAAAATATCGATAGACCTTTACCTACCAACCCAATAATGCTAAATTTCATTATCTAATTCTATTCTTGCATACGAAGCACTTTAACAATTGGAACGCCCCAGTAGATTCAATACTTCACCGGATTTTAATTACTTTTAAGAGCAACGATTTGGTATTTTTATTCGGACACAAACATTTTCACGCACAATCTTAAACAGCCCAAGCCCAGTTTTGGATTCAGGAATATTTATTTAGAAGGAAGTCCGTGTATGTATTTTCATGAGGCTATTTAGCTTAAATCGTCTTTCAATTGATGTACTTACGTGTCTCTTGTGTTACACCTGTTATTCTTTATCAAAGATAAAATCGCTGGAGAGTCCTAGAAGTAAAATTTAAAACAATTTAAAATTTATTGCAGGTCATAGGTAAACTATTTCTCGAATACTGTTGTTAATAAACTCCACTCTTGAGTTATTGTCTTTGGTCATTTAGTCTTTAAGTTCATAAGAACCATATCAACATATTTTATGCACTCTTCGCGGTTATCCATTTCTTTATTCTAACCTTGCATGGATTTACTATTTACTAACCGTTGGCAAGTTATTCCTTAGCATGGATGTGCTCGTATTTTTTTTTGTTTTTATGCGTAATATATTTATAACCGTGTGGTGTGCATGTGGGGATCCTCTTGCATGCTGCGTACTAATGATTGGCCAATGGCCATCCCCTCCCAAACACCCTAGACATGGCTCGTGGAGTATTATGTAGGTACATTTTTGAGCCTTGAGAATATGATTTCAAAAAGCATGCAGAAAGGATATCATGATTGAAAGACCGTAAAGTCGATTAGTATGTTGAATATGCAGACGAAATTTTAACGAGGAAGAACGCTCATATACATCCCTTGAAAATAAATTATCTTCAGTAAATATGCTGATCAATATGCTAGTCGGATATTACGCTCGCTTTGCTTCAAGGAAATTCTGCACCGGTCGCTGTGAAAGAATTTATTCGTCCGACTTTAGCCTCGAAACCAGTCACTTTGATCTCGGCCGAACGGCTTTTAATCGAGAAACCCGAATTTTCTCGAATATTTAAGGGACAAGATGTTCACCTAGTTACCAATAATTTGGTTCTGCCATGAATTCTCTGTACTGGTGGAGAGGGTATCAAATACAAAAAGCCATTAAAGGCACGCTGCGTTTTTACACTAATTGAAGTCAGAGCAATTATCACTTTTAATCGTTGGTAGCCAATATGCCCAGAAAAAAACTCGCGATTAAAATCAAACTCCTTCCCTGGGAATCGGAACCTAATCCCGGAATTTAAGCCACCGCAAAGTCCACATTGGAAGAAAACATAAATGGCGCAATGATACCACCGCGTCGGGGGAATGACTTTTTCGTCGTAAATTTCTCAACAACCCCCCACAGCGCACCAGACTCGTTACTGTAAAAACTGCGTTAGCCATAAATTTTATCGGATTAGATGTGGAGGCAGTTGAATGAATCGATATATTCTGGTGGTAGTTTTATACACTCTTCACCATTGGACATTATGGTTAACCGTAATTGAGTATGAATAATGGGAATATTTTGTATTTTTGGTTAAAATATTGCCATTTATCTTAGCTAAGGTTATTATATAAATTGAAAAACTTACAGTTCACTGTATATTCTTTTAATGTGCTTCTACAGCTTTGCCCTGGCTATTTATATGAAACGCTTTTATAAGAGCACTTAGAAACGGCCCTTAGCAACTCTAAACAAGTATCCAAGGTGAACATAAATGGATTTTATATAGTAAATTGATATTTTAATATTTTATATGTGTAAAATATATTTGTGTACGTTTAATCTGTATTTCAATATGTATAAGTATTTATTCAATACTCTCGTCTTGTTCAATATTTCTTTAAGAGACTGTGATCCTTCTGCTTGACAAATATTATATCAGTAAATTTTTATTTCCTCTTCATTTAAATAGCAAAATTAGAATTATATACTCCTTTATTAAGTTGAAAAAGCTGGATAATCACCCATATCCATCCATGCCTTGGGTAGTTGTAACTTATCCAGGCGGGATGCGATCCCGCGTACCTGGCAAGCAAAGGCGTAATTCCGCTTCCTTTATTGAAAGAGATCACGTGCGTAATAGCGCAACGTTACTGTAAATTTCAACTATCTTTCTGGCCAGTGATCACGAATTTCTCACAATGAAGTTATTTGCAATACGGGTGCTATTATTTACACGAATTCGCAAGTATAATTATTACATATATAATGCATCCGGACGTGAAAACTCGCATTACAAGCCTAGAATGACGGAAATAAATCAGCCACACGCAACGTCCTACCATGATGCCCCCGGTCCCCTGGAAAAATGCTGTGGCGCGGATGAATCCGCCTGAATTTGAATAACTCGTTCCACTATTCGGGGACATTCATATTATTGTGGTTTTATTTCCTTCGCCTCTCTTTTTTTTCGTCGAGATAAAGCGGAAATAACGACCAGGGGATGAAATTCGGAATATTGAGGTCATCGCCGAGCATGGCTCCTATTTAATTGTCTTTTTGCGGCTCTGCAGTTGCTTTCGGCGATACGGCTTCATTTTATGTGGATAAATTCATTCTTTAGGCTATTAATGGCTTTAGTGTTAAGGGGACATTTTGATGTTGAAATTCATGATTTTTTTCGACTTGCGATGAGTTCTGAAAATCTCATCGATTTTTGCACCAAGGAATGAAGTTATGTCTCATTGCAATAAATCCATCGCAATTGTGCGATCCACATGGATCATAGTGTATACATTTTTTTTACGAAAGTAACGAGTATTTTTTCTATTATTTTATTTTGGCTACCTATAAGTTCCCTCTTTTAACGGCATTAATTAAAATATTTGAAATTTATGAGGGCAAAATTTTTCTTTAAATTGCATTTTATTCCACTTTCTCCTAATACCTGACGATTTCTATGGTATCAGAATACTCCAAATCTTCATGTTAGGGAGTTAAAAAATACTTAATAAGAAATCGAATTCTTTATTCATTTCATTCGTGTCGACTTTCAGCTGAGGGAGAATCTTACCATCCATCTCATTCGGGAGAGTACCATGTACAATTGTAATTTTCACTACCTTAATTGAGTGCATACGGCATATTTACAACGGCATCTGCTCCTCTTGGATGACGTCTGTAATGTTTAATGGGGTGCATTTCCGCTCTGGCGGGTGCAGTTTTTCAGGCACCGGGAATTTGTATTTGAAATTCGAGAATCATTTACAGTATATGAGTTTTATTCGTGGAGAATTAATGGATTTACACCGCAGAACCAGCTTAATTGAAGGAACTATATATTTTGACGGAGAATATGTAGTTCCTTCTAGAGGGAATTAGCTTAGTTATCATTTATGCACTATGAATTCTTGACTTGACGAACTGTATGCATCCTAAGAAGATTGTGCACTGAAGCCTATCTTTTTCTCGGGTCACTAACTTTGAAAGTGTGTGAACCCCCTCCGCGTTTGTATTGAGTATGTACTTTTACTTCGAATTCCTGATACGGTGAATCTCCCCGAGTCTCACTTTAATGGTTTTCTTCGGTGGAAATTCGAATGGTCCTTATGGTTTTTAATCGTACTTCGAGGCATTCAGAATTAGTAAATGATGAGAAGGATTTTGCAGACGACATCGTAGCCTTAGGAAAAGATCGCCGAATCGCTGATCTTGGGGCTTCCTTCTATGAAATTTGTGCGCGCATACTGAAACCAAGGGATAAGGTGAGTATAGTGGCTAGAGAGCTTCCCACCCCGTGGACACGGGTTTAAAACTCGGCAGTGGTAGAGAATTTTCAGATACTACCCTATCCGTACTTGAATGGTGTGCGGAGGACATTTCAAGCGCAACACTCCGTCCGTCGGATGGGACGTTAAGCCGTGGTCCACTAGGCGCTATTCGTTAAGATCAGGCTAATGCCGACGCCAGGTTTCTCTCCACCCTTCCCTCTCTCATGGCACAAATGACCTCAGCTGTCGGTCACTTCCTCCATAGACCATACCGTAACCCATTACGAGAGGGGAAGGACCAATATCCCATGAATCGCTGATCTCAGGTCTATAGTTAAACATTAAAATTAGTGCACGCTTTCTGTAACCTTTGAGGCGAGGGGAAGGACCTCGTCTCTCTGTGAGGGTATTCCAACTGTTCCATTCCCTGGTTGTTGTGTCGTACACGGTGATCGATAGTCGTGTAGTAGCTGCCAGCTTTTCAAAAAGGCACACGTTAGCAAAAGGAATGTATAAATCGAAGAAAGAGAAACCCTGAATACCTATCCTTCTTTAAGTTATTTATTCTCATTTTCCTAAGATTTCACCACGCTTAAATAATCTCAAATTTTTGAGTTTCCATGGAAATACACGTAAAGACTATCAAGTGAAATTTAAAAAATACCATTTAATAAAATTAAAATTTAATTTCAAGTAGTATATCACATGTATATTATTAATATATTTTAAAACTTAAAATCTATTAATTTAACTGTTTCGTTGGACTTTTTTGCACTGTGATATTAATTTTTAATACTTAGCCAGCTGTTGTACTTATCATGCCTCTCATCTTTTCATAAAATAAGCCTTTCCATCCATATTTCCATGTAGAATCTTCTTAGGCATCCTTTCTTCACTCATTCTTTTTACATGACCTAGCCAAGCTAGCCGTTGGGTCTTCACAAATCTCACTATGTCCTCGCCTCGGATAATATTTTCTTCAAACCTTCCGTTCAAATATCCGCAGAGCTTGCTCGTTTCCAGCAGAGATGCTCCACGTTTCTGCTCCATATGTCACGTCCGGTCTGATAAGTGTCTTATAGATCTTGAATATCATCTCCTTAGATAGAAGAGTTGACTTCAGGAGCTTAATATTAGCAAAGTAAGCCTTATTTTCAGCCATTATCCTCTTGTTGATCTCTTTTGTCATTGAGTTCTTACAGTTTTAATTAGTACCGAGGTAGCTGAAATACTTTACATTTTCAAAGTTGTACTGCCCAAATGTAACGTTTTGAGTCCATCTTCTGTCTTCCGTGGTCGACATTTTCATGTATTTCGTTTTTCTCCCATCTGAGTGATAGTAAAAAAAACACAAGGAACAAGAAAGACAAGATGATTCTCCACGGAATGAGCCTAGCTCTAAGCGGGCCAAAATAGATCCCCGGTCCCTGACCTGACGTGACCCATATACGGAGGCCAAATTTGCACATCTTCAAATCGACCCGAAGAAACGCTCGAGAACGTGTGCAACACATTCGTAAATGGCGAGGGAAAGCGGGAGAAAGTCCGGAAGATCTAATTTGCGACAGTTTGATTTTGAAGGGGATAACCTCACACATCGCGCCGTTTCTATAAATAATATTAATGCATGACCGCGTTCTCTTCGGATTTTGGTAGCGTTGATTCATTTTTGGAGAGGCAACAGTTTGGTCTGCCTTTCCAGCTGGCGTGGTCAGGACCTGAATGAAATGGAGACAATTTCTTTCCGTGGTATTAGTTAGGTGCGCGCTCAAATGGTCGGTCGGGAAATCGAACTCGATTTTAGGAAGACTCGTTGAAATTTTTTAAATTAGCTGCACCCGTCTTCTCTTTCAAAGTTTCCTGAACTTTTCGCTATTTCGATAGTTTCCCTTAAAAGCCGAGGGAAATACTTCTTCACTCTGGCGATGATCTTACAATCGTTAAAAATTAATTGCGTGGCTAGGGTCTGACAATATGTGCACTGCGGAAAGGCGAAAAGTTTTCTTCCAGTTGCACCTAGATGTTCTTCATACCTAGGTTTCATGGATCTAGATTTCGAGGATTTCACATATGTAGTGTCACATATGGGTTAAAAAATGGCTTCATCACAGAATCCATCATTGTGATATTCGCAACTTCTATTATCATTATTTATTTAAGTTAGGCCATTGAAAATATTACTTTAGTACCTACTTACTAACTTAAAAAGTGCCTTACTTTTCCTATACTATACTAGACTTATTTTCTACCATATGTGGGAATAATTGCTTAGATTATGCTGCTAAGCGAAGTGGTCCATTACTAATTATCTAATCTATCTAATCTAATCTAATCAATCTACACATACTCATACAAGAAGCAACTCTAGGAGAATACGCTCGCGTTTAATAAATGAAAATATTAGAAATATTGTGTTCATAGTGCCTTTTTATTTTAAGTTTTACTGAAGAATTAAGAACAATCCAACTCAGAAATTGCCCGCAATTATTCTCATTAAATTTCTCTAGCGAAGGTCTATATTTTATTGCTCCGAATGAAATCATCTCCTTCACATCACCATGTAAAGTCAATGCGGAGATAAATACTCATAATCATAGTATTTGCGTGGAATTCTTTCATTGCATCCTCGTAATTCATGTTTTCCTTGATAAATAAAACTCAACGGGAATAAATTTGATTTCATGAGACCGCCGAGTTCTATAACCAACCTCGGTTTTTATAACTGAAGTAAATATCAAGCAATCCGTGGTTGGCGATGCATTCCGTAACTTATAAAGTTCCTGTAGATAAAGACATTTTCCAGTTCTAATTGCAAAAGAAAAATTGTTGGTATGGTTGAATAATTATGGCAGCAGATTAATTCGTCCTCAAGACGACAATACTTAAAATATACCTGTGCACTCAGTATCATAATAAGCCGATATTCGTGTGCCAAATACTATAGATTGCTTGAATTTACTCCAGGGATGTAAAAAATACCCAACGGTAAATATTTTAAATCTACCTAGAATAGCAACAACAAACTGCGATAGTCATTGCTTGATTCTAACTATGCACGGATATTGATTGAAAACAGCTAGCTGATTTTAGCTTTGTATGTTAGTATATTTGCACTACAATATTGACTCGTACTTAAATTATACTAATGAACTTGGTATCATAAGAAGCCGACATTCGTTTGTCGAAGACTATTGATTCCTTAAATTTACTCGGGGGATATAAAAAATACCCGATACTCAATACGCCAGTAATAAATATTTTAATCTTCGTAGAATAGCGAAAATAGACCCTGATACCCCTTGCTTGAATCTATTAAGTATTGATGAATTTATTTTAAAACTAACAGTAGGCTGATTTTAGCTCTATATGCGATTGTATTCGCATCACAGTCTGGTGTTGCATGCAACAATGCATATTTGGTGGGAACTCACATGTCCTTCACGATTGCCTGCTTTTCTGTTATCGTATACATATTTTTGATAACCATGTGATGTATCTTCTGCATATAGGTGATTTGTCACACCCCGCCAAACACTCTAGAGGTGGCTCGTAGGGTACTATGCATAGCTCCCAATTTATTTTTATTTTTCCGTTTAAAAATTTTATCATGACACCATCAATTTGTCAGTAATACAATACTCTGAGACGTCAAAACGAGCGAGATAGGCATAAATAAGCAAGTGAGATGAATAATGTGGTAATTTTTAATCACCCTTTGCTCTGGACACTGGGCAACTGTAAATCATAATATCAAATCTCATAGATATTGCGTACTATACTCAATTCCTATTAGGTTTTTAGCCTTGCTTTATTTACGGATTCGATTTTGGCTCAGAATTGGTTATTGATTACTGATGCTGTAACAATTAATGCTGAGTTAAATGTTAATGTAACAATTAATTGGAGGAAAACAATGAGTCAAGTGATAATGGACGGTAATTGTTGTTGACGGCGTGGAAGAGAGAATGGGGAGTATTGTAATGAGAGTTGTGGCGTGCGAGTGTGTGTCTTTGCTCCCGAGTTTTTCGCTGAGAGAATAGATAGAAAATGTTTATAAAGTGTATTAACCATATTTTTGAAGTTTACGAGAAATTAAAACGTTACAATGCGGATCATTGCATACAATGTACGATTTGCATTGAACGTGAGAAATTAGTCTGAATCAAAAATGAATGGAGCTGTCTTTATATCCAGCACCATTGCAGCAGCATTGATATTCATAACATTTATGGTCCCTCACTGATGGCACAATCTTGGCACGCTGTTCCCCACCAATTTGAAGTGAATTATATGCCTGGAATAAAAGTTTGCTTCTTATAGTGAGAGTCGACGCCTCTTATAAACATCGCAGTTTCTCCTCTTTCTGGGGTATTGCGAATTTGTACATCTCGTTATACAGTCCCCGATTTCTTTCGTTAGCAACTTTCAGCGATAATTTCTGAGATCAAGTGCTAATCATCCCGGCGCTGCCTTTTCACTAAGTTGTAGCTCACGAAACTTACTCTACCTCAGCGCCAGCACCATCCGAAAGCAGATTGATGGATGAGAGAGCACCTTCAATTATTTTCTGACTATTTTCAATCTCAATTCTTTGCTTTAGCTTTAAAATTGTATTCCATCAGTCGTCCTAGGGATATTTGTTTTGTTTTTTAACCCATAATCGTTAAGCGATTCAAATTTTAAGGTGAAAATATTCTTTTATATCTAAACATAGTAAAAATAACGTAAAGGATAGTACATCTTTTATTTTATTTTCATGGTATGATCTTCCGTATGTCCATACTTACCAATTGTAAAACAATATAAATTATTACATCACTTACCAATGATTTCTGATGCAATGATCTGCTGGCTGCGATGTTGAAATTCATAAAGCATCAACGTAGTTCGGGAAAACTTAAAGAAATTTCGGTAGTTTAACACGCCTTTATAATACGTGTTTATTCCGAGGTACTTCGCCGAAGTGCAAAAAAGTACGTGGAGATCTCTTATGCTACCCAGGTTGAATGGTGTACAGTACGAGATACATTGGCCGATAAAGAATTAAAGGAAAACCTTTCTGTCTGAGTAGATCAATGCTTAAGTTATCTATTTTCCGACGATTTTACGCTGTTGATTTAGGCCAAAAACGCCAAAGACACTTTTTCTCACTGGGGCTTGCTAGATTAAGAATTAGGTTTGAAAAGCATAAGTGAATATTTTGAGCTGTGCGATTAAATGGTTGGGATTTATAAACATAATAATTGCTGTTGAATAGGTTATCGCTTGAGTAGAATGTTATTAGGGTCATAAATTGTTACTAGAGCCACGAATTACAGCCAATGCAGAATAAATCAGGTATTATTATAAACAATAATTTTGTTTTCGAAGATAATTGTAATGTAATGGATGTCACTTCGTTTAAAAATTGCTTGAATAAAAATAAAAAATACGTTTAATATTTCTAAACCTGCCGCGTTTGTATCTGTATATTTCACCGCCGTACACGCGGCAGGTTTAGAAGTATTACACATACCGCTTTGCGCGGCTTTAGCGCAGGTTTGAGGCTCTCAACCGGTTGTGGCTTCTTGGAAGTCCTTTCTCCCTCGCGTTGCCATCCTTGATGGACCGCGAGGACCTAACACCTAGTACCATGAGGCTAGGTATAATTGCCATGAAAATTAAGGAATCTGGATAACGTAGTGGTCTGCGCAGTGGCCCGGAAAGTCAAAGGTTTGTGGTTCGATTCCCGGTCCAGGGGGATTTTTTTCTCATGGCAATTCTTGTATAAAAATACCTTTAAGAAAGCTTTGAATTTTCATGGAAGTTGAAATCGTCATTTTGAACTGAAATTGTGCAGAAATGAAGGATTGATGCTCCTTATTTTAAATTCCCATATTCTTCGATGAATTGTGGTGGATATGGGGGGGGTGTTTCAGAGTCTCGTAGGATTGGCGGCGTCGGAAACGGATTCATTCCGAGTCGATCGGGAACCTATCCTACGCTCGTCTTCCGTGCGTTTCACACATACTATCGGAAAGCGTTCCGCTTTTGGTATGACGTCAACAGTCATCCTCCTCCGGGAAACGAGAAAACGTCACAATTTTCAAGTGACAAGTGAGCAGCGAAAATAACCTCCCGCAAGATTTGATACTTGACAAGGGAGGCGAAAGGTATGTACGGGCATATTCTAAGACCGTGGTACGGGCATAAATAAGTGCTAATTGATACATTGTCACATAATTGACGTTGTTGCCGGGTAAAATTATTTTAGAATTGTTCGTATGTAGTTTTTTTAACGTAATACCCTGTCGTTTTGAGCAAATTACGGGAATGAAGGAAAATTTGAACGAGTTTGTTCTGTCATTCTCGTGAGAGCATAGTTGATTGTTCTTAAGAACTAAATTACAGGCAGTCACGAAATCCATAATTTTTTCCAACAACATATGGTTTACTTACTCAATTGTTTAACCAAATTGTCATATTTTCATTCAGTATCTCAATTAAATATGAATATTGACCATCATAAATAATGTTATGGCCTTCATGATATGCCGTAAACGTCTTAAAATTTTCCGTGAAAGTGGAGGTACGCTGGAAGAAAATATAGCGATTACATTAGGTTGAATAGTGTACATTAATAGTAATGGCTCGAGTTATGTACGTTAAAATAACGCAAAATAATTTTGTTAGTTTGTTATCTGTTTTGCACGGTCTCGGTTATTTCTATAACACCATTTTATTTGGTACGAAAATGACAAATTGTTGCTACTGATGCAACTTGAAATACATCTTCTAAATTATATTTCAGTGAGCGATAATTCCACAAAGAAAAAAATATTCGCTGCAAAAGGGAATCGAACCTATTTACCTCGCTGCATACTGCCTTAACCCGCTGCGCCACCGTCAATTGTTTCAAAAAGGCTGAAATTTGTAACTTATAAATAGAAGGATGGTATGAGGGAGCTTCGGTATAGTTGTTATCGTGGCTATTCCCGTTATGCTTGAACTAGTATTTCATATTAAAATGAATATTTAGAATGTACATGGAATGTACTGAAACCATGTACCACGTAATCAGCTGAATTAGGTACATAACCACGTCTAATTTCGATGTGACTACGATGTCAAGTCACACACACAATCATTTCAAACTATACAAATTGTTATACTTCCTAACCCACGGACACGTATTCAATGCATTATGCTACCTGCATATTTGTAAGTCGTTACGCCATGCATTCCAACTTGTTTCACGTTCTTTTTGCCAAATTACTCGTCCAAATAACAACGCAAACGAACTTGTACCGTCAATGATACAGTCTGCCTATTTATCGCCTAATTTGCACGAGAATTAAAGTCACTTGCACTTATATTACTCTATCAGAATATCCGCATATATCAGCACTCATGAAATAAAGTGGTATGATTTTATTATAGCCAAATACTTAATAAAAAACAGCAATATAACATATCTCCACTCGCCACGGGAATGAGTTTCCGGCACCTCTAGCCCACTCGACTTCTATCCGATAGGAAAGCCGGCCTTGAGTCGATAGGAAGCCAGTCTGAAACGCACGGATTGCCTGGCCGATAGTAAGTGACGCAGAATCCGCGTCAAGTCTCCCGATCCGCTCGGAAAGGGAGACTCTGAAACACCCCCATGAAGTCTCAGTAAATTGTCTCGCTTGACGTGAGGCGTGGCAGATGAAAGAGGAAGACTTCGCGTTTGAATCGTCCGACCTCGTTTTAAATCTCCGGGCTTCGGTCCGCTGTCTTGGTCGATCACGTTTTCCGATTTTCAAGGGTCGTAAAACTCAGACGGCCAATCTCCGCAGATGGCAGCCCCCCGCCCGAACCCCGACCCTCCCCGAAACCCTATACTTGGCCCACCCCTCCATCTTCCCACTCACTCCCGAAACCCCCTGCGGCCCCCCGTACCCATCCCCCGTCCGTCGCCTCGTAGCATATCCTCGGGAAGTTGAGGTGTTCCACGCGCCATCCCTGAGGGCAGGAACAGCATCCGACCGACCGACGAGGGTGGAGAATGTCTTGCTTCCCCTTTGCCAATAAGTATACAGTCGTGGCTTGCAGAATAATTTCAATGCCTTCAATGTAATGCCCTCTAATATTAAATGCAAAACATATGTTTAAAATCGTTATTCTGGAATTTCAAGTTGAGCCTGAATCACACGGTCATTTTTTGCGGACCGAACGAGCGATATGATTAGAAGTGTCGAAGTGTTCTGGGAAACTAGGACACTTCGACACACGAGCGTCGCATTGGGTCACCACGGTCGTGTGAGTGCACGTTACTTATTACCAAGATACTAACCGAGGTCGTATGTACAGGGCATTAGTCTTCATTGGCCGGAAAATCTTGGAAATTTGGATGAAAAGGAGGTGTTCTAACGTTTTTTTTTCATTTGGATTCCTCGAATTGATAAGTTAGAGTAAGTATAAAGGTTATAATGTGTAATTGAAGTGAGTTGCGCGACTCTGAGGAAGGTTTCGGCCTCCATTCAATTGTACGATACCAATTGTAGCTCAAGCCGACAAATTTAAAACCATATCTATAACTTATATCTCGATAAAAATTTATTTTTGTTTGGCCGGATCTAAATGGCCTCCTTGACCCTGAATCGCACGATCGTTGGAGGGATAGTTCCAGCGATCGTTCTAATGATGGCGAAAAATGACCGTTTCGCACAATCACTTTCCGCGATAGCTCCAGGAATAGAATCACACCCCTTTTTCCATCATTGGGCACGTCCTTTTTTCCTTTCGTCCTTTAAACCATCGCTGGTACTTGTCATTCAGCCAATCAGAACGCACGGCCGCGCCGCTAACAGCGATTGTAACTCCTCGCTTGGCTTTAATTGAATTTTGTTGTAAATTCGGAAAGTGAGGGAATAGGCGATGAAAAAAGAGGACGATGGGAATGGATGTGTGATTCAGAAAATCATGGTTCGAGCGATCATTATTTTGGTCCCTGAAAAGCTATCCCTCGAGCTATCACTTTCAGGGTCGAAAAAAAAAAAAAAAAAAAAAAAAAAAAAATAATCGCGTGACAGTCTTTACAATGGAGATTCGTGTGGCCGTAGGTCCACCATTTTGATTGAGTTCGGTCGACTCTGTTCCATTGATCAAGGTCTCAGTGAAGTTAACTCTTCCCTGGTTTCCAAATGAACTTTGTAATTTTCCATACACAAGTATAATTATTAAAGGAGGATATGAAATTCCCATTACACCCCAGTGAGGCCTCGTATTTATCCAAACGGTACCCAGCATTGTTATTGATTGCTGTATATTAGTTTATAGTAATTTACTTCGTCTACATGGAAAGAGTTTGTAATTAGCCCTGCGTAAGATTCATTTTTGGCTATCGTAAAGATGGACATTTGTCTAAGTTTTACATTGATTGGAATCGATCATCTCTACAATGCCGCAGTAATTACTTCCTGGCAGTGGCATAACAATGGGGAGGATGAGGGGATGTATCCTCCCCCCAAAGATTAAAGAAATAAAAAAAAATATTTGAAAATCTTGCCTGGATTTGATGTATAATAACAGCATCTTCTTAAAGCTAATTTTTAAGAACCAAAATGATTTAAAATGCATTTTCAGGCATGCTATTTTCCAAATATTTCCTGGGGGTAGCCCCCACTGACTCCTCTCAAAGGATATTCCCAAAGCATATTCCTAGTTACGCCACTGCCTCCCGGGATCATTTCTTGTCTCCATGTTGCAAAACCAGACTCCTGCATACCTGTGCGAAATTTCCATCCCCCGCTAGAGAGTTAACGCAATATCCGCCTGATCTCTTTCTGCTCTCCACCAAAGTCATCCAGCACGCACCAATATACATTTCAACTCTTTCCGACTTACCGCTTCTAGATTCTGGAATTCCCTACGGATAAACATCAAATCATCACAATTCTTTCTATCCTTTAAAGAAAGATTATAATGATATTTGAAGACCAGATTTTAAATTTGTTACCATTTTCGTTCGTTATGATTTCTTTAAACGCTAAAACTTATATTTTTTGTATTACTGATACTAAATATTTTGTTGTGCTGCTGTCAAAACATTTTATTCTTGTGAGTGCTCGTTAGTATTTCTTCAAAACCCAAAAGATTAAAATGTTTGTATCTCTGAAATTGAATGTTTAGTTTAAGTAATATTTAATTGTTTCAGAGCAGTATACATTATACAATATGAAATTTCTTTTCTTTGATCTTAAAGGTCACCCTATAGCATTGATAAACAATCATTAATCCATATTATAGTTAACAGAGAGAAAGAAATTTTAGTATGAAACTTAATCTCTTTGTGTCTCTGACTTCAGAATTATATTCTTTTTTATCGCCTTATCGTACTCACTCCCAAGGATCTATTATTTAAAACTTATATAGTTGTATCCAGCAAAATACGGAAGCTGAGTTAGTATGGAGCTATATTTTCCCAGTTATAATACTTTATTCTTAATAATTTCTGTAATATTGCTATGATATTGGACAAAATATCTTCTGCCATTTGTACTTCTAAACTGATTGAATTATTCACGAATAGAGCAGTTTTGAATATTAATGTAGATTTTCTTATTCCAAAATATACTTATTTTTAGCGTATGAATTCATTCAATATATTATTGAAATCCATTTCGTTCAGTTTTTTCAGAGGTAGCACAGTGTCGTATTCGCTCCTATACATGTTCTAAATATAATTCATAGCCACAATAATTTAATTTATTTTAAAGGCAATAAATAATGCACTCGTTTTTAAATATAATCTTCTGAAAATATAATAATTTTAATTAACACAAAATTAATCAAGACTTTACATAATTCCAAGCATCCCAGCGTTTTAAGTGAGAAAATATACAGAATTTCCAATGTCTTGATCCATTCATTACCTTTTCATCTCTTGCTTTTTGCCAGGCACAAGGTGGCTCCCTTAGAAATTGGCTCTTCAGAGTCCCCATGGCCCGTCAAAGCGACTGAGGCCGCACTCTTCGGTGTGGCCCCCCTCTGATCTGGCACACCGCTCGATGCCTCCTCCACATTGCCCTTCATTCGTCTCCCCTGGAGAGTGCGCTCAGCGCCATGAACGTGTTCACTCTCTTCATGGTTTCCTGCTCATCCTCTCCCCTCACGGGGCTAGCTCCATCCCCTTCTCCCCCCCTCATCTCCACCGCCTTCCGCTCCAGCTCCAGCACCCACTCCTCCTCCTCCAGCATATGCGCCAGCGCATCCTCCAGCTCCCCCAGCGACGGCGTGTCCTCCAGCCAATCGCTGTCTTCCTCCTCCCTCGGCCGACTCCCGTCGTCCACCGACACTGCCCGATTGACCCTCAGGCCCCTCTCCAGGGCCGCCTTCAGCTCCTCCTCACCGCCCGACACCGGCAGGCCGTCCACCAAGCTCCTCGCCCGCTCTTTGGCCTCCCCAGTTCCCGGCTCCCCCTCCCTGATGGCCGGCGAGGAGAGCGCCCTGGCCAGCACCGGAGGCCCAGACGGCGCCGTCGGCATCATCTCGATCACGTGCTCCGTGAGGGGCGCTACGGTCTGACCACGGTTCCGCGCCTTCCCGCCGCCCACCGCCCCCTGGGATTTGGCCCTCCTGAGGCCGACTCGGTAGTGGTGCTCGGCTTCCCTCCGCCCGAGGACCTGCCCCCAGGGGGCGTCGGGGCCGGTGGGGGAGAGGCTCCGGAGGTAGAGGCCTCCTGGAGACTCTGGAGTGTCCTGCGCGTTGGAGGAGGAGGAGGCGGAGCGGGCGCCGATGAAGAAGCGTGGGGCGCGGCGCGGGGAGTGCGGGGGCGTGGAGGATGGCGATGGCGGAGGCGTGGCGGAGGAGGCCGGGGGAAGGCGCTTTGGGGGCAGGGCCGGCGAGGAGGCGGCCGAGGTGGAGGTGGAGGAGGGCGAGGGAAGGCGAGCCACCATCTCCTCGATGAGCGCGGGCACGGCGCCGTAAGAGTGGCAGCGGCGGAGGTACCTGTGGATCTCGTGCTTCCGCTGCGGGGAGCCCTCGGGGAGCGGCAGGGGGATGCCGGCGAGGGGCAGCGAGAGGGCCGAGTGCACCCTGGGCGGCGGGGGCAGAGCGGGGGGCGCCGCCTTCCGCTGTGGGCGGCGGCGCCTCGGGGGCCTCTGGGGCGGCGTCGGAGAAGGCGGCGGCGAGGCCTCCGGAGGGGTCGCCGCGCTGTGCCACGCGTAGGATGAGGAGGGTTTCATGGAGATAAAGAGGATTTGTGTGGGTTGGAGAGGAGTGAACCTAATTCCTCTCACCAACCCCAAACAAGTGCATTTTAAGGAAGCATAATTTTATTAACAACTACCCTGAAGACATAAATAAAAATTTAAATAAAAAGACAACGTCTCTTTTTATTCGCCCGAGGGAAGCCAGAAAGTGTTCTTTCCAGTTGCATACCCTTATAAAGTAAATTTTCAGAGTTATGAAAGAAAGTTTTAAAGAAAAAAATTAAATGTTCATATATTGGGACGATACCGCACTTATTTTACACAACTCCTTTTTAAATTTTAGCTAGGCACACCAAACATCCGAATTTCTCGTCGACGTTACTCAGTTACTTGGTCCCATGAAAACCAGTAAAAGTTTGCGGACAATCAGTTCTCTGAAAAATGAAAGTCACTACGTTTCGCCGTCAAACTACGGTTAGATAAATCTGCGAATTTGTCCAAAAAAAGACGAATTTTAGAAAAATGCAAGGAAATACTTATGCAATAGATGCGGAATTGGTAATTTTATAGGTGAAAACACCTTATCATATAGATAATCTTTACTGACCACATTTTTGAAAGGAATGATCAACCTCCTCTCACCTGCAATCTAGCTTCTACGGGAACAGGATGGAGATAATTTGTGGCGGTATATCCACACATGAAGTAGCACTTGTGCGTAGATACAACTCGGGGAAAACTCAAATCGAGCTCATTTTCTTAATCTATATTTTTAAATTCCAGCAGTTTTTGGAGGCCCTGAAGCCATTTTTGGCACCAGTATTCATTCAATTCTGTCCCTGTGTGGGCATCTTCATCGGTGGAATAATATAATAAATGAAAAGGGGTGTTATGGAGGGCCAGAGCATAGAGCCAAATGGCCAAAATCGCAAATTTTTAATCGCATTTTTCGCGATGTTCCACCACCTAAAAATTATTTTTTCAATATGCCAGCCGAAAGGTATTAAAAAACACCTCCAGAAAACGTTTTTTCTTTTTGGTCCTCTCAAACATATTTTATAAAAACATGCGTTAGAAATTTCAAATCAACGCCATATCTTCTTGTCTCGCTCAAAGTTCTTGAAAACAATTGGAAATCTGCTCCTTTAAATAAGGTTTCAAATGCCGCAAACCGCATTAAAAAATATGCCTTCTTGACCGAGATATTATAAAAAGAGTGAAAATCGTATTTTCGATCTAGCCGGCCCTGGTGTTCCTCTAGTGGGCTGGAAATGTGGGGAGGTTTGTCCTATTTGATCCCAAATCGCATACCCTAAGTACGGGAAAAATCCCGGAGGGGGGACTTTTCACCCTCTTTATCCGGCTATGCCCTTTCAATGGAATTTAAAACGCAACATAAAGAGCTTTCTGAAAAAAATTCCGCCTGATATCGTGAATAATCCAATTTTTTTGGCTTTTTTTTCATAGTTTACATTAATCTTAAAGTCAATGAATTCGTCTGCGTAGTATCTAACGTAAACACAGTATTTCCCCAATTGATTAATTTACTGTGGCTTACCTTGCGGTGTGATTGTTGATTTTCAAAACGGTTGGCTCCGGTGCAATTTGCGGGAAATTATGAATAGCCTTGAAGGAAAAGAATTAGCGTAAGTCCATTTATTTGTTGTACAATGCAATATTCTCATAAAAATTGTGCAATTGGTAAGTTTTTTTCAAATTTTGATTGATTTACGTCGGAGATTCAATGATGAATTTATACCTAGAATTTAATTTACGAAAATGCTAATGCCTTGGTAAATATAAAAGTGAGAAAATAAGCGGCTGGCATTCAAGAACGTGAATGGCTCTAAGTCTTAACTACTGAATGAATTGTTTTTATATACTTAGCTATTACTTTGTTATTCTTTATAAAAATTTGCGCATGCCTCCAATGAGATGCTCAAACTATGTGCGCCTCAGTGTCTTGCACCATTCAGCCGTGTTCAAAAAATCTTTTTAGTGTTTGACAATTATTGCATCGTTCGACGAGAGATTTGCGAAAAACCAGTTCATTCATGGACATAATCAATACATTACCGTTAAAAATAATCCAGCATTATCATTCCCCTTTACTTACTTGTATAAACCCGCGCTTCTTACATTAACTCATCGAGGTACACGAAAACCCTCCGTTGTACAGTGGTTCTCTTCATACTTCATAGATATCCCATTCACCTCACGAAAATATACCACATGATAATTGGAGATTTTAACCTTCAATTCGTTCCCATAGTTGAAGCATACAGTTTTTTAATGGCATCTTAAAAGCTCTCCATGTAGGCTATAGGAATTATGCCTGGTAATTATTTGCAGAAAGGCATGAAAATTCACCTCACCGACCTAAAAAGGAAAATTCGCTCGATCGTGAGTCCAAAGTAATTGAGAGAAGTGAGGTAGCATGTGCAAATATTATGCTTACTGAACGGAATAGAGGGCTCTATGAAATGTAATACTTTACTATCAATACTAATGGTGATCAACTCATTTCTCATTTTCCTATTATTTAGTTTTCTGAGGTTATATTGTCAACCCTTGTAGTATAAGCCTTCCCATATTAAGCATTGTTCTATCACATGGCCACTACCCATTCCCTGTCAAAACCTTCTGCGTGTTAGATTTTTCAGTCAGAATATAAACACACAAAGCATGATTGCAGTACCAGTTTAAAGTACGGTGCCGCTTAACTTAGTCATAGACTCGCTCGCCAATGGTTGTGTCGTACCTTGTGGAATACGATTACTTCAGCGCAGTAAGCGTCCTCGATTCGCCATCAATGACACGTCCCACGGGTGTTAATCATACGTTCTTCTCGTGCTTACTTTTTCCTCGCGGTTATTCCTGGATGGTCGTGATACACACCTTTCTGATGGGAACAAGTTCAATGGGTGGTGGCAAAGTTGGCGGGAAATTGATACCTTACTTCAGTTTTGGGTTGTAGATAATATCCGCCTTTTTTGAGTTCAGATAAATTGATTAAATACCGTTATTAAAATTTTGTCCAGTTAAAATTTTCAAAATACACGAAATTTGCTTTGAAGTGATATTTTCTCATTTTTTTCATTGCATCGGGGGAGCGTGGTAGCTTAGTGGGTAGAGCGCTTGGCTGCTGACTAAGGGGTCTCTAGTGAAGCCTTCGAACAAATTAAAACCCCTAACAAAAACTATCAATGTGAGAATTGATGTGGGGAAACCTACCTACTCTATCTTAAATTTGAGAAAATTTCACCTTTTTGGCCTAGTTAGGGGTGAAATCTACGCTCACCTATCCAAACCAGCCTTCGGGTTGAGGCACTGAGTCAGCGATATATTTGAACCAACGTTTCTTATACTGCTGTCAGTTGACATACATGAAAATCCCTGTTATTTAAGAAGCCAAGATGTATTTTTTCGTTTAAACCTATATTATAAACTTTTAATGTATTTTTGTGGGAATAAAACTGGGCAGAGAAACAGCCATTGGTAAATGGGAGTGAATAGCCAAAAAAACTTTCTATTTGATCCTGAGTGGTCCTCTTCTATCCATATGTATAATTCCATTACATTCATATACATCGAATACTCTGATACGCTAAATATCATGGAGATGTGCTTCAGTAGCAATGCCACAAATGGGGCTAGAGGTGCTACTAGAAAAATGAATTGTCTATATTTACATTAAAAAAGTACGCAGAGATGAGGATGAGAGTTACTGCATTTTGATCCTTGAAAATTTCGTCTTCCCTTACATTCGAGGAATTATTTTCTTCCCGAGACTCTCTAACGACATCACAGTATCTCATAATAATTCGAATTACCTGACTTATACATGATTTCTGCCTGCATAGAAGTAGTGTTCTTGTCATTTATGAAACATCGCGGTGATTCTTCAAATATTTTTCAAGAAGTATATTTCATTTCATAGTTTAGAGAATATTTTTTGTATCGCAGTGATTTTAATTCATTATTAAAGCGTTCCACTGATAAGGAGTGTGTATAAAGCATTCTGGGAGTCTTCCCTCCCTTCATGGACTTAAAATCACAATAATGTCTACTCCCTTTCATTCCATCCAAAAATCCTATTATCTTCCTTCCTCTCCCCCGTTTACCTAACATTCTACCCTCTAAGATTGTTTTCAACATCCTTTCCCCACTCTCCCCCTCCATTCAAACCTTCTGACTCTTATTTCACTTATAAGCTGCCTCTCCTCACCCACCACGTCCAGCACTTCGTCGTTCCTCGTCCTCTCCGTCCACTTCTCCTTCTCCATACCCACATCCGAACGCCTCCAGACTTTTCTTGCCCGCAATCCTAAGTGTCTATGTTTCCGCACCGTAGAGCCCTACACTCCAGATAAATCCTCACCATCCTTTTCTTTAAACTCTTACGTAACGAACCTATCATAAGCGATAATGAACAAATAAATGGAACTCGGGTCAGAATTAAAGCTGATTTTTTAAATGATTGTATATTGATTATTGTCCCTTTTCACTCTGCCATGTTTTATTGCCATGCAGTATCGCCGTAGACATCCGAATACATTATTTTGAATATCATTGACGCTAAGTTAGCTTCATATTCATATGGACCCACATTCGGCAATGTGGTGCTCAAATTAAAACTCTATGATGAGTTACAATGAAGAGTGGTGGGGCTAGGGTATCGATATGGTCGTTGGGGATGCAAGAGAACAATTCCACGTTAGTAAATCGGCTGTCCAAAGATGAAATATTTTGAAATCTGATACTTTCTTCCGGAATAGTGCGCTTCAATGAGGATGAATGCCAGACAACGACGGAATAAGATCAAATACTACATTTATTTTCCTTTTGAATTCAAAAATTGAGAGAGGTTACACCCTAGTTTTTCATCAGTTATGTCACCCGTGACTGAAAGCATAGAAGCTCAAGTAGCGGGAAGTAAGAAGTGAGAGAACTTTCTAATTATTCAGGATGTAATCCTTGGTTTCAATCAGAACTTAAGAGAAAGAAGCTGTGTCAAAGAAAATGTATGATGGAAGGCATTGAAGTATAAAAATGGTCCCTATAAATGATTATTGTAGATTTGCAAACATTTTTCTCGTTGATGAAGTGAATTTCCTTTGAAAATTGTTCGTCCTTCGAAATTTTACTCACTTAGTGTCGATTTTTATTTTAATCGCCATAATTTTTTACGCGAAATCGGTCGAGATGCATCTAAAAAAAGAAATGTCAAAATCGTGATGTCCGCGAGAAAGAAAGAATCTACATTGAGAATTAGTATTGACGTTAAAAATGAATCTAGGAGTGTAATGAGTTTGTGTGATAAGTATCGGAAGGATTAAAAGTAAAAACCATTGTGTGTTGCTGGAAAAAAACTTGGACGAAAGTGAAAATTCATTTGAATATAATTTTGTTGAGCTTGCTTTTATATGGCAGCCATGATGGACCATTTAGATGAATTACGAGGTGGATAAAACTATGGAGATACGTGGGAATGTGGTTTTATCGCTGGATGACGTCGATCAACTGGACGAGAAGAGTCGAAAAAAGAGAATTTCATTCGTATAGTTGGCGTAAAAATATGTATGTAAAGTCCTACGGAAGACAAATTTAGTAGTATAATCCAATATGGTTACGACAGCAGTAATCGGGTGAGCTGGTGATGATGGCGGGAATTCACACATTTGTTGGTGGGTAAAAGTGATATTTTGTGTAAGAAAATATTAACTTACTGAGGATTGGATCATTTGCTATGTTCACTCGGAACTGTTTATCGGTGAAATATTTCGCAACATTTTAAGATGTAAATTAAGTTTTTCTCGGGTTCTTTGCATCGCTTGAAGCGCGTCTACTTCAATCACTTCATCGCCTTAATCCATTACTGGAAGGAAGGTCAGTATATTTTCCTGCTCGAGCGGATGACACTAATCGAATATCCCATCACTTACCCTCCATTTAAATGTAAATGAAATGTATGCCAAGGTGGACCCAATGCCTATAAAGGGGTCATTCAGTATTTCCGAACGAAAACTTTCGGAGAGCTACTAGATCTTCGAATGAATGGTTCAATAAGTCATTCATTGCTCAAGGAGAATGATTTAGGCAACAACGATGACCCGAAAGAAAGAAACGTTCCCACGAAAGTGAGCCATTTCAGCCATAGCAACGTAGATGGTCACTCATCGAACTTTCAAGCAATGCCCTTATTTGGCTAAGTCCGTGACGTCATCCGGAGTTCGGCCCGAATTCGGAAATATAGAATACAACCACAACCCCCCCCCCCTCTCCTCCCTAGGACGTGCCTGGACAATTGCACGCAGCGATTTCATTTCGCGAAAGCATCATCCGCTTCTCAGTTCGTCTCTCTGACCTGCTTGTTGTTATTCCTGGCGACTGCTATGCCCTGCAGCGTGGTCTTAGTCGCGGGGAAGGTCGTGGGCCGGGGCGGCCCCACGCTGCCCTTGCCCGCCCGGGGCCACAGTTCCTTGCACATTCCGCTGCCCATCGGAGAGGGTGTTCGCGCCCCTCGCTAAGATCCTCCGCGGCCTGAGGCTGTCCACGCTCTGCCCTGCCTCCTCCGCCGACGCCGCGGGCGCTGGGTGCAGAAGTGGGGAGGAGGGAGGAGTGGGAGCTGCCGGCTGCTCCGAGGGCCGAGGGGGTGAGGTTGCTTGATAATTGGTTTGGCTTGCTTGTTCATTTGGGGAGTTCCAGATCGGTGGGTAATACCCTAACCTCCGAATGACTGATGATGTGGAGTGAAATCAGTTAACTCATCTGGGTTTCCGGGTTGTCCTTCGCGTCGATTCATCTTTTACGTAATAACTCTCTGCTACACACTTCCGTCTTTCCATCTCTCAACGCTCTCTTTTCTACCGAATCCCCTCCTTGTTTAACTCCCTGGCTACAAAAATTCCTTCCCAGTACCTCTTCTCCTCCACCACTGTATTAAAATCCTCCCTTGAATGCCACCTGAACAATTCACCACTGTCCAGCCAACAACCCCCTTCTTATTTTCAAACATTTTGTTTTCTGTTTGTTTTTTACTTATTGCGTTATCTTTAAGCTTTTACTAATTTATTGAGAACACCCGGTGTAATTGCCTTTGTGCCATCTTTTGAGGTGAAATAAATAAATAAATAAAATAAATAAATCCTCGTGACACAAGTGTGGAACGCTTCACGATGGTAAAATATATAAATTTTTAAAAACCTTTGTGACACAAATGTGGAACGCTTCTCGAATTTGTATATTCATTAGATTGGCATGGCCCCTGTGTAAGGATGACACGCAAAATCGTGAAGCGTTCTGCATTTTTTTCCCACGAAGATGAATCGACGCGGAGGACCACCCGGAGACCAAGCTGCTCCTACAGCACCATTCCGCGGATGCCTCCATCAATATCAGTTAACTAATCGCGGATCGGTGGGTAATGCCCTAATCTCCGAATGAGTAATAACGTGGAATGAAATCAGTTAACTCGCCAAAGTTTCCGGGTTGCACACCGCATCATCAGCCTCAGCTCACATCAATATCAGTTAAGTCATTTTAAACCGTCAAACTTTTGTTTTGTGCATTAATGGGCTTAAAGAAGGCATTTCACCACTCTATATGCGGCAATTAATCTATACCACATCTGTACAATCGCGCCCGTTAGACTTGGTTATTATGTGAAGTTGTGAAATGTGTGGAGAAAAAGTCTAGAAATAATCAGAAATTTTGCTTGAAATGATGAAAAATCGGTAGTGATGGTTTCTTTCAGGTAGAAATTGGACTGTAAACATGATATTTTTGACTCGTCCACTGCGTATCTTTTCGATGAACTTAATTTTTGAGGATTACCTATTGATATTCACGTGAGGTCACGATATTATATATTAAAATTCACGTAAGGTCTTTGATTGGTAGAGCAAGTCTTTTTGTCTTTATTGACACAAAATAGTTCCAAGAAAAATCCTTGATCCTAAATGGATTAGGGAAAGAAAGGATAAGGATTTCCCACTACTCTCAGAAATGTTATGAATAAATTAACGTTGGCCTGTCATACACCACCACTCATTGACTTATATTCGTTATATGTAACTTTTTCAATCATAAGTTTATAATCATATAAATCATGTATTTATTTTGATTATATAATTTTAATATGCTTCTTGATATTCATTTACCAATATTTTTATATATTAAATGTCATGGATTTAAAATTGAAGATTATAGATTTAAAAATCAGTATTTTACTGAATTTAGGTAACAGTGACAACACTAACTGATTAATGTCAACAAAATATAGTGCACCTGATGATGCCAGTAATGGTAAAATTCGTTGTGGTTAATCAAAACCACAAATTGTAGAATATAAAACACATTAAAAATTAATATTTTATTCTTGAATAGTTAACTTTTACCTATGCCACTACTTAAGCAAAATTTAACTATCCAAGAAATCTTATAATGGAATACCACACAGTTAAGAATGAGTTGGTGCAATGGCGTAACTATGGGGGGATGAGGGGAATAGATCCCCCCCCCCCTAAAGACTCAGAGAAATATAAAAAATATTTAAAACTATTGTCTAGTTTTGACATGTAATAACTGCATCTGCTTCAATTTAGATTTTAAGCGAAAAAATGATATATAATGTATTTCCAGGTATGTAATTTAAAAAAAAAATTTCCGGACACCTTGTTGCCAGGGGGGGGGGAGGGTCGCCCCCCCAGACTCCCCCATCCCCCCAAAGTTTATGTCTAGTTACGCCACTGAGGTGGTGAATTTTATTTTATCCAAATTTTGTACGCACGTTTGATATATTGTTAAGAGATATTGATCTTAAGAAAGAAGGGGTTTGAAATCCTAAATCGGATTGCAGTGTCTAAGGCAAAAGTTCCACGGTGTGAAATTCGCTCCAAGACGAGAGAGTTCACCGGGGAAGAAAAGATCACAGCATCCCATCCAAGGCGGTGATGCGGGGTGCTCAATGCGTTGATCCTTCCTGCATTGTGTGAGAGAATTTGTGGGACCAGCGAGGATTGTGGGGGATGGAAACGGAGTCGACGGGAGAACAAAGCGAGCATCCTTAAGCGAGGAAGCGATTTCAGTCGCGAGATAAAAGTTCCGCGCGAATTCCGTCCGCGTGTCTTTCTTCTCCCGAGCCGACGACGAGCCCTGAATGTAAAATACTATTAATTTCCCCCCCCCCCCCCATCCGCCGATTCGCCGGCGTTCCACGCGAGCTTTAACAAGCGCAATTTGCATCGCAAATATCCTTGCAACTAATTCTTCATTCTAATTCTCTCGAAAGTTAAAGAGCTTTTATTTTGCGAAATGAGATTAAGAGATTATCAAGGCAAAGAACGGGGTAGCTTTGCCAGCTATTTAGACTCCAGATATAGTTTAAATTCTCTGAATTTATTCTATGAAAAATTGATACTTCGCTTTACAATTCCCTCTGGATGGAAATATCACCGTTACTGAGTCGAAAGTAGTTCCATTACGGAATGTCTTCGGGCATTTGTTTGTGTGATTCGAAAGCCTTGACAGCTTGATTCATTTGATCGTTTGCAGAGCGAAATGAAATTTCTAGATTCAGAGGAAAATAGAATAGAGTATTTTACAATGCCATGAGCGGGATTATATTACTTAAGACGCATAGGCATTTTAGGTCAGGTACTGGAAATAAAGAAATAAAACATCGTAATGTTTGCTATTATTTAATTATGGGTACGACCCGGGTTTCGTTACTTGGTTCCATCGTCCGTTACAAGTTACGAAACCCGGGTCGTACCCATAATTAAATAATAGTGAACCTCACAAAGTTTTATTTCTTTATGTCCAATATGGAGAGGTTTCACAAAGTAAAGCCTGAAGTTATCCGTTATATTTAGGTCAGGTAGTGTCAAGGTTATGATTTTTTAACGGCTAAAGGGCTGAAAACTATCTGGAGAAAAATTCGACCACTAAGGCATGTGCTTGGTTCAAGGAGGTTGTAAATATATGGAGGGATCACCCCTGGTTCCGAGCGTGGAGCGAGAATGGGGGTGCTTGGGTAGGACAAGCCACGCTCACTGTGACCAAAACATTGGCAATCCCATATATAAGGGTCAATGCGTACTAATTGGTGAAATATTTGGTCATATCTCGTTAATACGTTAAAATAAACTATGAAACGCACATTGTTAACTTTTTTTCTTACTTTATTGGTAGTCTTCGCGAAGTTATGACTCAAATATCTTTTCCCAGGGAAAAATTACTATCACCACGGTTACGTTCTACAACCAGCTCAGCTGAAAATAAAATTTTACTAGAGTAAACTAGTCATTTACCTGCACTTATACTCGTATGGGATTTATTATAGCTAACGGAAATCTAACAGTAAGAGGAATAAAGTATATTTTCAATGATATCCCCACTAGTGAAGTGGCTAACAGACACAGAGTTTATACATTAATATGAGTATCGCGAATGCCGAAGAAAGTCCGATGACAATCACCAGCGAAATACTAATGACTACGGTAGCATTTTTCACTTAATGTAGTTAATTTTCAGCATAAAACTTAGCCACCACAAAATATCAATCGGAGAAGTCCAAAAATTGTCAAATCAAGATGGCGGAACTTTGACTGCGCTAAAAACTCGGAAACAGCGCCTCCAAATATTTGCACCCTCCTAGCCTGGGTTAGATGTGCGGATAATAAAAATGAACAATAGGCATGTGATACTTTCTCGGTAGAGTTCATTTATTCATTATTCAAGGAAATAGCCGCGGGGAAGCCAGCGGTGTGTGTCTTTACGGAATCGCCCGCAAGGGGGATGTTGTCTTTGTAGGTCAAGTGATCCTTGCGCGAATGCGGGGGATCCGGGTTCACTTTCCGGTCAAGAAAAATGGTTTTTCGAGGAAAGTCTTGCAAGTTTTCAAGGAAAATCTTGCAAAAAGTCCGCGGAGTGGAGAAATGGTAAGGTTTATCTGCAGAAATTTTAACCCACGCATCGCATGTATAACCAAAATTGTTCCATAAATATCCTTCTCCTTCAGACGAGCGATATGTATTTATTGATCTGAGTCGAATCAAAGGCACGCCTTAGTTTCAAACGCATATTTACTGCGTCATTTTAGGAAACGGGTGCGTGACGTCATAGCTGACGTTGGGTTCCGATTTCGTTCTGTTGGCTACGCGTTGGAAGTGGGAGGTGCTGGAGTTCTAGTGGCTTTCCAAAGTTCTTTCTGTGTTTTTTTTCCTGGCTCGTCTCGTTTTCATTTATGAAAGTATTCTAAAGGAAACACCGCATGAAACGACTTACTTTGTACGCAGTCACGCGCGCTGGTTCCAATTTATATACACCAAGGTTGAAGTTAGCCATAAAAAATATTTGGCTTAGCCGGGATTCGAACCCGGATCTCCCGATTGCCGGTCAGGTGTGATAGCCAATTACATTAATTATCTAATACGAGTTCATTCTTTGTGTGTATTCCTGAGGAGTTTTCGCACTTAATAAATTTTATTTAAACAGACCCGAGAACAGCACATTACGGTCTTTTGCATCAGATGATTAATCTATTAACAATGTAAAGCCACGCACTGGGCAAGGTAGACCTATCCAGGTGGAACTAGAACCAGCAACTTTCGAATTGACACAAGAGGACTTCACTTCTGAGGCCGGCATAGCTGGCCCTGAGCACAAAGATAGCGCCACAATGGTTCCACACATTTGCTTTGACGTTGGAATGCAATAAGCCATTGGTGTCAGATCGTGTCGATTTCCATCGCCCGTGATGACCGTTCGCAATCATCCCTCCGCGGTCTGTCGGCCGAAAAGCGGCGGTCACGCCCGAGGCCGTTTAGCGGGTCGCCGCTAATCTCAAGTGCATCTTCCCCGCTGAATTCCCTCCCCCCCACCCTCAAGAGGGGGCGAGCGGCGGCGGTAGGTGCACGCGTGGGCGAAAGCGTCTGCTCGTGACGTGCTCCGCGAATTCGCCAACCTGCGACTGTCACTACATTGGACTATTTACCCGTTACTATGAATGAAACTTAGACGTCGTGTCTTTGAGACGGCTGCGACTGTAAATTATAAAAGGGAGGGTACGAACGGGGACTACGCGATTTTTTTCTAAGTTTTCTGCGGATTGGGGAACGTGGTAGCCAAATGTCTGATAAAAAAGTAAGACACCGGAGTTTGAGAAGCTCTATCGTCTAAATCAGTGGTTCCCAAAGTGTGCGCCACTGCCCCCTGAGGGGCGGTGTTCTATTCTGTAGTGGCGGAAAGAGCCAAGGAGGCGGCAGGGGGGCAATTTATTTCTATCTTAAAAGTATATTACTACTTAAGTTCATATTATTGTGTACTAAGCATTTTTGCATAAATGTGCTATGAAAACTATACACATATTGCATTCTAAACAAATATTCGATTATCGGTATGGTATTTGGAGGAGGCGACCGACAGCTGAGGTCATTTGCGCCATGAGGGATGGGTAGGTAAGGAAGGGTGGAGAGAAACCTGGCGTCGGAATTAGCCTGCTCTTAACGAAAGGCGCCAAGGGGACCACGGCTTAACGTCCCATCCGACGGACGGAGTGTTGCGCTTGAAATGTCCTCCACACAACACTCAAGCAGAGATCGGGCAGTCTCTGAAAATTCTCTGCCGCAGCCGGGATTTGAACCCGGGCCCACCGGGTGGGAAGCCAACACTCTAGCAACCACACAACCCGATCCCCCTATTCGATTATTCATTGCTTTTAATTTAACTATTAAAATATTCTCATTTGGTTATTTAGTCTATGATTCTAATTATTATTTCAAAGTTACCGATTAGGAGGCGCTGAGTATAGGTTTATGGATCTATGGGGACGGTTGCTCGAAAAAGTTTGGGAAACACTGGTCTAAATGAAGCAATCAATTACAAAGCACCAAGAAGCAGACAAAGGAGATTTAATTTCTTCGTTGGATCATTGACTTTAAAAAGTCTTTGAAGTACCCATTTTTTCAAAACGGATACTATAAAGAAACAATTAGATAAATAATAAGAAATATTGACCTTATTAGTGATATTTAATGTATATATTATAAGTACCAGCATTGCATTCATCGTACAGCATACAATAGTACCAATCAATTTTCAATTGATGGATTGGTTTCAAAGTCAGCAGAGGTTTGCGTTGTTTACAATAAATACAGCAATTTTAGAGGTACGAACATATTTTTGTGCAAACTGGCCTCCTTGTATCAAAATTTCAAGTTATTGGAACGAAAACTACGGGAATACCAAACGCCCAAATTTCCGCAAAACGCGTACTTTTTTTTAGTAGAAAAAATGAAGTAAGGCAATATTATAAAGCCGAAGATTTTTTAAATTAAATGATCCAACGTAGAAATAACCTCTCATCCGTATGATTTTTGTTTAAAAATTGATTGATGAAATTGATTGCTTTGTTTAAACGAAAGAGCTCCTCAAATTCGGGTGTCTTTTTTTACAGACAGTAGTGGGTAGAGCAGCGCATGGCCACTGAGTGCAAGGTCCCGAGTTCAAATCCTGGGTGAATCCTTCGGACACCCCAATTCAAGGTACCTACCCTATGGAAAGGAACTGGCCTGTCTACCCTGAATCAGTGATATTCACGCGTCTGTGGCTTAGTTAGGGTCGATCTCTACCCTAGAATACCCAAACCAACCTTCGGGTCGAATAACTGAATGCATTCCATCGATTAAGGTATGTTTGCTTAGAGTACTTGAGAAGCACTCTGACAGTGTCCATTCCCTTCATGGACTTCCCTCTTCAATTCAGAGTGAAACCTCCTATCATTAATTCCATCTACAAAAATCCTATTCTCATAAGTTTATTTGAAGAGTATTGCCAGTGATGGCCAACCATCTAATATCTTTCGATGATGCTTTCATATTGATAAAAATATATTCATATATTCAAGAACCCTTCTTGGGTATGTTCTTCTCCCTCGTTTACCCCGCATTATACCCTGCAACACTGTTTTCAACATCCCGTCTCCGCTCCATCCAAACTCTCTTTCTCCTCTTCATCTCATCTAGAATCTGACCAATGCCTTACTTTTTGTCCGACGCAGAAGGCCAATAGTTTTTATTTCAACTCGTCCTTGTTTCATTGTAATTGATTGTTTTTTAATCGTCAAATTAGCCAACCCATTATCTTTGTTCCCGTGCCATTGTTGGGCCATAAAAAATTAGTCGTATGAGAAAAATATTGTCAATGAGTCAAATTCACATGCAAACGTGATGGTTGAAATATTTTTAAATATTTGTGTTTTTTGGAGAAAAAATAATTTTCTTCGTTGCGCTTCGAACAAGAGGTGTGCGGAGGTTCAGCGATGAAAATGAGGAGTGGCAATAGGAACGAAACCCTTGGGTCGGGTTCGCAGGATACACTCCTGGAGCAGGGACTATAAGCGATCAGCTTTTCTCCTCTGCCACCAGAAGGGGAAGGACGGGAAGGAACAAGGAAAGGAGGCGCCGCCGCGATGAGAGCCCGACGACGCCTCCAGGGGTAGGACGGGGAAGAAGGGGAGGGGACGAGGAATCCTGCACCGTCACAAAGGCGGGCAGGTCCTACCATCAGCGAAACCAAGCAATACGCAATTAATATGCTACCAATTTTAGTAGATTTTCCTATGAGGAAGAAAAATCTATCGATCAAATCGGTAGATAATGAGGAGTGGCAGTGCGTGAACGAGTGTCTGGGTAATCTCTAAGATTTTATGCACTTACCTGCTGCATGATCATACTCAAACTATTCTTTGGTAGTCGCCATCTTTTCAGCGGTTATTAGGGAATGAATCGCGAAGAGCTACTCTTTTCAGTTTATTTAAAGAGCATTGCCAGTGATGGCCAACCATATAATATCTTTCGATGATTTTTTCATATTGATAAAAAATATTCAGATATTCATTTCGCAAACACTGTAGCTAACTAAGATATTCGGTTATATTTAAACATATTCTAATGAAAACTAAAAATGGCAAACAAAAAAGTCACTATAGTGTGGTCAGTTTTTGTATGTAACTATATTCCTCTTGGCGATTTTTACAATTTTGTCGATCGAATTGGATCTTAATTGAATCAACGCAATTTGCAATTGATTGGTTTCTTTACTTACTTTTCCCTATTAAGGAATCCATAATATTTTAAATCATATGCCGTCTTCGCGGATAATATGCTGTACAATGTCAATTTTGACGTTGACTATTCGTGAAGTGACGTGTTTTGTAATTTTTTATTTTATTACTATTATTTAATGTTTTATTTATTCATTGATTAAAAACCACCATTTTCAGGCGATCGCCAACTCCCTTGTATTTTTTTACATTCATAATAACGCCGCGAAATTAGATTTATTCAATGCAAAGTGAATGACATCGAGCAATTCACGTAGCGGGGAACATGCTACGTGGTTTTTTCGATGTCTTTCATACATTGGTCGACCCTTCGCTAGGACAGAGGAAGACCTCGCCCGGTGGCAGTGGAACTTGCAATTAGAGGCTGTCTCTGGCGCCAGGTGTGACGTTGAGGAGTGTCCGTCGAAGGGAATGGCAGTACACGTTAACCATCGCGCGTCCAGCATGCAGTGTTGAGAAAGTGGTAGAACGATGCTTATAGAATCAATGAAATATCAAAAGATATCAACGCTTGTTTGATCATCCTCCATGATTCAATTATTCCCTGATCCATCACATGCCAAAAAAATAGAAGATATTGTGACGCCAAATGTTTGTTCTGTTCCAAATCCTCTTAATTACCTTAAAGATACAGTTTCTTTTGGTGTCAATTCTCTTTAATTCTTTCTCCTCTACAATCCCCTCTCTCCTTCCATAAACAACTGCCTAACAACATCAATATCAATAATTAAATATCAAGCGTTACAATTAGGATGATGTCAAGTTACCCTTCCAAAAAATATGTTTGATTATTTATTTTTTCTATTACCCATGCGATATAAAATAATGAATTCAAAATTTGCTAGTATTTTATTTAAACCATGGAGGAAGTTGATATAGATTGAGTTTAGAACAACGGAGAACCGTTCTGTCGTAGTTAAATAATATACCAAATCAAAAAAATAAGCTATTGATGGTAAAAACCATGGTTAAATGGCGCTGTAAAGTCTGGTGATAGAAGTGTGCATTGCCTTACTCCAAGCTGTTGGGAAAGTTATCAGGCATTCCACCCATCCATCGAGATAGGTTCTTTTCGTATCCGATTTGCATAGCTCTCCTCATCGATGTGTTCTCGGATGCATCAATTATTATTCTTTTGATAACTGAAAATATTCTCCTGCCACGCTTTCGTTCTTATTTAAAAATTAGTGTCCTTATTAGCTGGAAAGTTTCAGTGGGCCTTCCTTATCGACTTCCTTCGAAGATTTGCTAATATTTCGACAATCGAAATTAGCGTTATAATGGAATGCTGATGTTGGTAAGCTGATAGCAACTTAATTTTCATTCCATCTGTGGAATTACATCACTTTAGTTGAAAATAAGTGCAGTAATATTTATTTCACCCAACGACCACATGAAACTGTTTGTAAATACTTTACCTTTATGAAAAAATTTATCATAAAATTTCTTTTTAGTAGATATCTTTTGATGATTCAGCATGTTTTCCAAAAGTTAGAGTTCTAAGACAGGGAAAGTGTCGTGATTGAAGGAATAATTCTAATTTAATCTTTTTTCGTCGAATTCGCATGGTAACGATGAAAATTAATCCGGAGGAAAATCATCTTTTGGCCTACACTCAAATCTGATTACTTTCAATTGCTATTTTGATACTTCTAAATTATTGTGTATTCTAATGAACTGCATCATGACTGAATCATTTCATTCTGCCTACAGAGTTGCTCGCAATTGATTTTTCAAAAATGTAACCGCCTTTTAGGCTGCTTTGGGAATGCTTGAGACGGTGTCCACATGCTTTTATCCCCGATATAATTGAAATATTGGTTGCCGTGCGACGGATTTACTGTAAACTTCTGTGAACAACCTTTCCTCAGAAGTCCAACACGGTTTGATCCCCAGTCGGATATAGATTTGTAACGGCATCCTTCCTTTCGGGTATGGGTTTGTTGATTTTCGCCCTCCTCAACTCTCTTCGGCGAATGGGATGCCGAAAAGAAAAGAGAACCATGGCGCCACTCATCCCCCGCCCCGCTACTCTAACGGGTCAATCTAATGGACGCCTCTCACCTTCTGAAACAACCTCGCATTCCACGCACCGACCAACCCCTTCAATATCCCACGAGATGGTCCCAGAATGCATTCATTCACCCACCCCTTAACCCCCCCCCTCCCCAAAACGTCACAATGTGCACGCGAATGAGTTAAATATAGTAAACTGTCCAGTTTGGGGTGACTGGTATATTTTAAATAAGTGAGCGGGCCCTTCGAGAACCACAGTTTCGAACGAGAGAGGACGAGGGAAGGTACTGCAGGCACACGATAAGAAGAGGTGAGTGCATTTCTTGTTGTGCAGACGGAATATCCATCAGCAATTGGGTGCTCTCTCTCTCTCTCAGCTACTTAGTACCGGCGATGTGAGCCACCTAGATAGGCCAGTGAAGGAACATCGTGCCGGATTTTGCGTGTAGTAGCCCTCGCAGTGTAACTCAGTGCTTCAGTGAATTTGTGATCCTTTTCTCTTCTTGGGAGTCAAAAGTGGTGGGGTACAGTTTTACTCATTTATTCATTTGCTCTTCTACTGTTCCTTCGTTGATGGTTGGTTGAAGTAAAAAAGCTCGCTACTAAATACCAGGATTTAAAATTTTTCATGTTTTTGTGGATCCGGTTACGTTTAATCTTATTCAATCAAATCATCATCTCCGCTCACTTGTTTTTGGCTTGAACTATGATTATTTGGCTCATGATTGAGCTCTTCATTTTCCCATTTTATTTTTATCTTTAAGCTCAATACGCAAAAATTTATCCGAGATTTGGGCCCCCTTTCAATAGTATCTGTGACCGAAGTTCAGTAGCATAATGATAATTTTCATTTTCTATACTTTATGCTTGACAATTATTTTTAATTCCTTTTTTCATGCTAAAACTTAAATAATATCGAAAATGCAAGTATTTTGTTTATTTTTTACTTTTTTGCTATTAAATTGTATACTTTTACTAATTTTAAACCTATATTTAAGGTAAAGTCAGGGGTAAGATCCACCCTACCTTATCCATATCGCTTGAAGCGTTGGATTTGTGAGTGTAAAGAGATATTCTCGTACTTGCACTTGCACTTACAATGCACAACAATTTTGACATGGTTGAACGAAATGTAATTGCAGGAAATTGTAATTTGACGTCTGCAGAACATAGTCAGACGAACCATGTGGCTGCGTCCGGCTGCGCCCGTCAGCGCTCTGCTGCTCCTATCGCTGCTGGCCACGTCAGCCGCCTCCATCAGCCTCAAGGGCCTCTTGGGCTTCAGCGGGCTCTCCCGGGAGACGGAGGGCCCTTCGCCCACCGCCGCTGAGCGGGCTTACGACGTCGAGGGACCCGCAGAGCCCAACGAAATACAGGAGACTGTCAAGGAGGTCGCTGAGGACAGCGATGCGGAGAACAGACAGCACCACCATGGCAACCACGTCGTGCACAAGACAAAGACAGTATTCGTCGAGGTGAGCCCAATTATTTACCTGTGGAGAATTTTTCGAACTTGTGGCAAAATACTTCAGAATACAATCGCCAACGAACATCAGGGTGCAGCCTAGTCAACTGCATAATTCGTTGAAAGGGCCCGAACTGTGCTTTATTTTCCCGGAAGTTGGGCGATAAATGTTCGGCGATTGGTTCATGAAATTGATTCACTAGTTGCAATATTTCATTCATTGGCAAATGCGGATTTGAAATCCAGGTGCTTCATTTTACTCGTGTACTGATTCAATTTTAATCCGTATTAATTAAAGTAGGAATCTCTAGTTATCAATAGACATAGATTTTCCTGCTTCTAGAAGAGCAGAATGGAGCATTTGTCCTCCCTTTTTCCTATATCATTTCAAGTTCAGGTATACAATAAGTTTTTTAATCTCACTTAAACCGTTTTATTCACTCCTAGACGGTGGTATGGGTAAAAATGTTTTTTTGTCAATGAATTACTCTATTATCCATCATTTATGGAGAGAAGGGGCATGATCTCTCTACTTCTATTTAAGTGCCGCGTGAACGGCGGTAAAATTCACAATAAATTGCCATGAGAGAAGAACTCCCCTAGACTGGGAATCAAACCAGGCTTTGACTTTCTAGGCCCCTCTATGGACTACTACGCTAACTAACTTCCTGATTGACCTAGGCAGTTGTACTGAGGCTCATGGTCCATCCTTGACTAGGCTACGCGAGGGAGAAATCTCTCTAGTACCATCATATAATTCACATCTTGTACCATGAGCCTCGGTACAATCGGCGTGGGAAATCAGAAAGCAGCTAGCGTAGTGGTTCTCGCAGCGACCCGGAAAGTCAATGGTTCGTCTTTCGATACCTTTTCTGGGGGAATTTTTTCTCATGGGAATGCACGTTAATTTCATCGCCGTTCCAGCGGCCGGAATGAAAAATTGTACCCTTTCAACTAATTATGTATAATTGAAAGGGGTTGTATCCTGTGGAGGTAATTTCTCTTCTTTCAACGCTAATGCGATTATCGATTTCTTTTACTGTAAGTTTTCAATCTTCCGTTTGATGATATGCTTAGGTGATAGATATATTGGATAAATTAACTAGACTCATTTTTTGCATTTTTCAAGTACTTTTGAACATTCGGATTGTTACAATATTTAGTGTTTTGTAGTAATGCGTGAATAATCTATTTTAAAAACAAGGAAGGAACGTGATGAATAGTACGTGTTTTGCACTCTAAAGGGACTGCATAATTTTTTTTAGCAAATACATCATATTCGACCACAAAATTATTTAAAATCGTTAGTTTCCGCATTTATTGTACTAATATTTCGGGAGGAAATACATATTTGTTTTAATAAAATAAAGACTAGGTGATCTTTCTCTGTGGTCTGTTTCAAATCCAAGTCAAAAATATTCATTTAGTACGAAGTTAACAATATTTTGCCAAAAAAAGTTGTACCAATGCTCCTGCTGCGATTGCTGCCCATAAGTGAAGCTTGATTTTTTTAAATTTTCATAGGAACTTAGAATTTAATATTTTTTCTCCCAAATGTACCCATTTACTAGTCTTTGTGGTCCACTCAGAAATCTGGGCCTTCTTAAACCTTCGTCTTGGGTGAGATCGTCACTATTCCTTCCGGGGCAAAATTAGTTCAAGGTATCGAGGGTGTCTTTGCTACTAGCTGTGTATTTGTGCTGGATCGACTCTTTTCAAGCGCGGGCATGCATGAATTTGCCTGATATGATTGTGATTCTTCTTGTCAGATCACGGCCACCAAGACGAAGCACCCAGTGTGCATGACCGTGTACGGAGTGAAGCCGCCTTGCCTGCCGCCTCAGGCCTCTGGCCACGGCTACGGCCACCATTACGGCCACCCCCAACCCGTTCACCACCACGTCAAGTCGGACAAGGACAACCTGAAGGAAACTGGGTGAGTCCCGCACTGCGACTAGAATTACATTTGTTTGATTCTCTCTCAGCCGGAGGATTTTTCTCTGATGATACTCAAATTTTGTTATAATTGTGGAAGCCGTTAAGGTCCTTCGTAAAGGTCAGGAACTCCATTTCGGAAAATTCGCTTCGTTTTAATTTCGGAAAGTTTTATCATATTGCTTTCCTGTCTCAATTACCAGGTCGCCCGTATCGCTCAGTGATTTTTGCGCTGTAATTACTCTTAGTGCCATCAGGATCCTAGGTTTAGTTGCATTAACACAATCATAAAAGGCCGGTAGTATTTGATATGGACTATCCGTTCTATGTGGTTCCATCTTGTTACTCATCCGTTATTGGTCGACTATTTCTTTGGTCTTACTTCAATTGGACTTCATTTCCTTCTGTATACCAAGATAGATTTTTAATGTCTCAGTAGAGATTTTTCCCAATTGTTCTTCTTCTCAATTGTCCCATTACACTCTACGTAATATCTAGTTCCATGTTTCCATTAGTTTTTCTCAGCCCTCTTTATTTTTATCCATACTTTGGTTCCATAGTAAAGTAAAGGGAGATTTTAGGATGTGAAGTCCATTTATGACTTTAATGAGGTATCTATTTCATTTAGCGAAGTCTTTACGTCGGCTAAAGCTTAATATTCAGAATGGAGAAAAAATTTATAGAATTCATTTTTTGTCATCCAATTTGAATGCCTACGTAAAATATAGTTGATTAGTTAAACATGCTTATGAAAATTTTAAAGTTTCATTCATATATTTTCGATGCTATATGCGTGTGGTGCGTTTAAAATGGGGAGCGGTATAAAACATATATTTAAAAATTTCCTAAATTCTCCTGAATATCGCGACCAAGTTTTCCAATCTCCGCACCGGTTCATAGAACTAGAATAGAACTCCAGAGAATACGCTCTAACAAGGGAAAATGAAGGAACGCAATCTGCTTTACACGCTGAATATTCCTGTCTGCAGACTCATATAAAAACCTTATGTATCTACTTTTTGTGTCAAATGTAACGGGCAGATGAAATTATTTCAAGTTCTAACATCCTTACGAGGTCAAAGAGATGCAAATAATGAGACTGTAATTTTAAAGTACTTCCCTTCGACTAGTTTCAAACCTTTGCAACTAATTTCAAGGCCTTAAAAAACAGTAATTGTGAATTAAAAGTGAAACCTACTCCAGAGCAACGTCTTTAAGCTTGTAAAACTGCTCATAATTCTTCAAAAGTAGAATGTGGAAATTCCCCTACATAACGCTTGAATGCTAACAATAACTGCTCTCCCTCGTGTCAGCAAGTTAAATTACTTCATCTTTTATTAAGGGTTTAATAGTGTAAAAAACCATAGTGTGTTCCAATTTAAGGTACCAAGGTTGATGTGGCTAAACTGTTCCGTTATGCTTTACAAAATGATTTGCAATTTCCAACATCTATAAAACATTTGAATGACGACTATGTCGTTACACTGCATTATTTTCAATCAATTCAGGATAACGATTGATTACATTTTGCCAGCGCATAATACTTTTCTCGATCAGGGCATATTTTCCATTAAGTTTGTAAAAATGTTTTGTCGCAATATCATTTACCTCCCATAATTTCTAGGAGTTAGGAGTTAGATAACGGATTTTCACATTCCTGGCATTTCTGTTGGGTCATTTGATAAAATCACTATTAATTATTTAAAACCATCTAATGTGAGGACATGCATTTACATTTTTCTGCCTAGAGACAAGCATAAATTTGTTGCTTTTATTAGTACCAATCGATTTTGTTTTGATTCATATGCACTTTCCTCAAAGTTATTGCGCCTTCTAAACTTACTGCAAATTTCACTGCTCAGTTTTCGAAAGGTAAAATATCAGTTTTGTTTCATAGTTCAATTCTATGGCTCATCTCTGCCACTTTTTCAGTTTAATTATAAGGATCCATCTCTGCCACTTTTCCTAACGTTTTTAGCTGGAGTATATAAAGTCAAATTGGGAAAAAAAACTGACTCCATACCTTGTCCCCGTATTTGTCCATAATCTCTATTTAGTCCGCTTTAAGCTTTGTCGAAATCAATCAAAATCACGTGAAACCTCTTTTTAATGCCTCTATTATTTGTGACCTTTTTCTCTTTTTGAGAATGTGTGATTTATTGCTGCCCTTTGTAAATCCAGTGTGATGTTCTCCATTGAGTTATTTGAATAATTATCAATATGATTTAGCATTATTTTTAGAGGAATGGATATGAATAGCTGAGGGGTGCAATTCTTCTGAATTGATCACGTATTTTCTCTCCTTTCCATTGCATATGGGTTTTGGTTTCCGCTAATCAATTACTATCAACACTTGTCTCACAATTTCAACAGTAAATTCCCAATTCCAATACTTTTCCACTTTCTTTGTTCCTCCACTGTGCGCTTAATTATTATTTCCCTCATGCTATGTTGCATTTTCAAAATATTAACTCATCCTCTACATTTACATACTTCCCCGCGAGCCGCCTCAATAGGCGCGGCAGGGAGTGTTGGGACAGCAGCCGCAAACAAAAAAGGAAACGCTATGACGAAGTTCCGCCCAGTATTTAGCAGTGTAGTTTATCCTAAATTAACTCTCTGGATGTTGGAGGTTTCACACTCATTCGAGACTCAGTGTTATTCTCAGTCTTTGTGATTGTGATCCGAGTCAGAAGTTTGACCGGTCGCCTTGCTGGATGTTTGTTACTATAAGGATTATTCTCGCTATTTTCCGTGAGCGTCTTTAATTTCATTTTAACATCCTCCAGGACATCCCACAATGTCTCGGGACATGTCTTTCCTTCAGTTCTGTGCCTCAACAGATTACCCTCTTTCCTAATTTATAGTACGTCATCCCTTGCCAATATCTAACTTCTTTTCTTCTTTCCTTTTTATGATATATATTGTTCTGTACCGATTAGTATAAGCTTATTATCGGAGTACGATTTATATTTCAACACCTTAGATGAAGATAATTTATTTTTTATTTATCCCACTAGTGAGCGCCTAATACGGTGGTAAATGTTATCCTCAAATATCCTTTATAGCCTGCATATTTTTGTCGATATACTTTACTTGCTGCTGATATTATCTCCCGAATTCAGTTTTATCTCTTAAAACCTTTTGTTAATGCTTTCTTGATTGTTAGACGTTGAAAATCGATTACTTCTCACAAGAAAAAACGTTGTTTTAATCCACCAATTTACCATATTTTTTCATTTTTATTTTAGTAATATTTTCCCCTGCACTTTATGCGGACTGATTAGTCACTGAATTGACGGGACGCCAAGCTCACGTCTTGCTATAAGTGTCTATAATCGACTTTATTTTTTATTCTACTCTTACTTCGATGCCTTTTGTATAGTTATTATCAGTATTCTGCTACTATGGAGAGTTTAAAACTCATACTCAGCTTGAGCTATTAAACGGCCCTCGTTAAGCGCAAACATTCATTGGTATCGCTTTCTCTCCTTTGTAGTGAGGGAGTAGTAAGGGAGTCCCAGGGAGAGGAATTGTCTCCGCCTTTTATCCTTATATTCCTATAGCTGCTAAATCGTTCTCCCCATCACAGGCTTTTATCTCAAGTTCCTTGAATTGTGAGAATACCTATAGTTGTAAAGGTATTGTTTCAAATTCTCTCTAGATCTGTTAGATGATGTCGATGTATTTAAAATCAAACTTTATTATTTTAGGGACGCTGTCAGGCTCGCATCTTGTCAGAAGTTCCATCAGTCGGCTTTATTAATTTGCTTTTGCTCGAATTCTGTAATTTTAGTATTAAAGTTGTCCATAATCTTTTCCCTAAACGGCCAATCATAGCATTGACTCGCGCTTATTGAGGCACAAATTATGATTATTCTCGCCTCTAAACTATCTCTATCTTATCTTGGCACTAAGTAGAGTTGGGGAAGGACGAACCATCTTTCTCTTATAACTTTATGATAAGGACATATTTCTCGAAACACAAAAATAGGAACTTAAGTGTTCTCTCAGCAGTAGTGTTGTTCTCAGATTCTTAAGATAATGCTTTCTTGATTTTCTCTTGCTAGGAGTTTATTATTTCACATAGGAATTCGAATCATACGCTACAACTTACATAATTTAAAATTTTATTTACCTTTGAAGGTTTCCAAGTGCGTTCAATATTGACCTTAATTAATGGAGGGACCTGGCTCACGTCTTGCAAGAATTACCATCACTTGGCGTCATTTATTTGCTTTTTCCAGACTTAGTTTCCTTAAGTATGTTGGGATTTTATTACTTCGCATAGGAATTAAGATTGAATTGCAACATTATATATCAATATTAATTTTACTTAAATGATTTCTGAGTGTATTTAATATCGACCTTAATTAATGGAGGAGCCTGGCTCACGTCTCGTCAGAAGTACTCTTATTTGCTTTTTCTATAGACTTCGCTGATTTCGGTATGAATACTGTCCCTTGTTTTGCCTCTACGATACCGGCCGGCCTCAGTGGCGCCAGAGTAACGTCCCCCGACTGTCAACCTAGAGGTCGCGGGTTCGAATCCTCCTTCATTTTCCCACAATTCAGGACATTAATGTATGTGATTGAAAAACATGTAAATTGTAAGAAAGGACTAGGTAGTCCCAAACTCACTTGTAATAATGACGACCTTATTATACTAATTAAGGTTTACGGTTTACGGTTTATGACAGGCTATACTCGTGCTATTGAAAGGCGCTCTTTTTCGCGACCATTCTTCAGTATCCTATTCTTTATTCCATTACGCAGTGAGGCCAAGGGTGAGGAGGAGAGTGCGGAGGAGGAGGCGTCCGCCACCAGGGACGGCGATATGCTGCTCATCGAGTCTTCGGAAGAGAGCGCGGACCCTCGTCACATCGAGAACCTCTTCGCCCGCCACCCACCCTTCTTGCCCACGCTCCCACCCCTCCCAACCCTCCCCCCTCTCCCCACCCTCCCACCCCTACCCGCCCACCCCTTCGGCCACACCACCGAGACCATCACCAAAACTCTATACGTCACCAAAGTGTCCGAGGTTGTCGACCACCGCGTCACGGCAGTGCTCGTCGCCCACAACTGCGTGCCCACCGACACCAACATCCCCTTCTGCCCCGCCCCCCACGCTCCCTTGCCGCCCCCGCCCCCGCCCTACGTCCCGCACGCCCCCGCAGCGCACTACGTATCCGTGCATAACCCTCTGGGTGCCGCCTCTCCACACGGCTCCCCCGTTCCCTGGTGGGTCTCGGCTGCTGCTTCACACCACGGCGCTGATGCCTACGGTGCTCACGGCGGCGCCCCCGGTGGACCCCACGGAGGAAGCGCCCCAGGTAGGACATTTATTTGTTTAATTAATTATCCACAAACAGCTGAGTTCTCGGGTCTTAAGGCCCTCCTCATCTCCTTCCGACGTTTCAATGACCAATTCCACCGTCTTCCTCAGGAATTCAGATATACAAATAATGCCATTATTCGCCGGGGAAAAAACAGACATTACCTCAGCCGATTTGGCCTTTGCATTGAATATAAAACTTGCAATCGTTAGCTTAAACAATAATAATGATGAAAGGGCAGTTATTATTTCAGAGAGGGAAGAATTACGGAGAAGAGGAACGAGGAGTGATGAATGTCCACTCAATGAAAAATACCTCGGTACTTACACCGAAAGAAGGAAATATACATATGTAAATTGACGTGATAGTTTTCAAAATTTGCAGTGAAGTGTATTATTCAGGAATGATATACCTATTCAAGATTAAATATAGCCTCAAATATATTATTTACATGGATAATTATAAAATTAAGGCTATTTGGCTCATTAATGGATGTCATTTCATCTAGTAATTCACATTATCATGAATGAGAATATTTTTCTCATTTCAAAATAGTTCAACTGTCACATCACGAGCATGTTGAGCACGTTACAAAAGGCAATATTCACGTTCCGTGCATATTTTCCCTTTTCCTCTCAGTCATTACAGTGTTAGATGTAATTTTAAAATAATTAATTTCCTCTTATTAGTGTATAGCCGTGCCTTTCCTACCACTAACTTAAAAACAAAAGTAATTGAAAATTCCACAATTGTCGCATATCAATGACCATGATAATTTACTCCAATTGAAAATTATGTTAACATACCCATCTCTCTTCCTAGGTGGTGCCCATGGAGTTGTCGGTAGCGGTGCCCATGGAGGAGTTCACAGCGGTGCTCATGGTAACAATGGCGGGGTTGCCCATGGTAGCAATGGCGGAGTTGGCCATGGTAACAATGGCGGCGGTGCCCATGGTAACAATGGCCATGGTACTCACGGCGCTGGTGTTCACGGAGGAGTAGGCGGCGGCGCTCATGGCATTGGCGGCGGTTCTTACGGATACCTTGTCGGCGGTGGCTACCACGGCGGCATCGGAGCCCCATACGCATGGCCCTACGTCGGCTACGGAGGAGCCGGCCCTCACGCTGGAGCGGCTCACGGCGCCTACGGCTATCTTGTTGGCGGCGGACCCCACGGAAGCGGCGTTGTGGGTCACCATGGAAGCGGCGGCATCGCGGGTTCCCATGGAAGCGGCGTTGTTGTGGGTCACCATGGCAGCGGCGGCATCGTAGGTTCTCATGGAAGCGGCGTTGTCGTGGGTCACCATGGCAGCGGCGGCATCGTAGGTTCCCATGGAAGCGGCCTTGTCGTGGGTCACCACGGCAGCGGTGGCATCGTGGGTTCCCATGGAGGAGTGGGTGGAGGCCACGGAGGCCATGACGGTAGCGGATCCCACGTGCAGGTGGTCGTGGTGAAGCCATCGTACGTGAAGCACCCCGTGTCTGGGGAAGTTACGCCCGTCGGCACGGAAGTACAGATCATCAGCGACCAGGACGGCGCCGGAGACCACGCGCCTGTGCACCCGCTCTTCCCACCCGGCCACCCACAGCACCATCTCAGGGACGGCGAAGCCGCACCAGAGGAGCAGAAAGCGGAGGAAGATGCTGAGGCCTCCGAGTAGCGAGTTTATTGGGCGTCATAAAATATTTATTCGCTAATTTATTGTACAATGCCTTACATATTCATTTTTATTTATCGAAGCTCTGAGTCTTTTATTTAATAATAAAATAATTTTCTACTGTAAAGTAGTAAGGGTTTTCATTTTTTCCTCTCCTTAAAGATTTCAAGTTTCTTGAAGTTCTATTGAATTAATTTTGTTCTAAGTTTATATTTCACGCAAATCTCTTTAACTTAGTTATCTTCAATTTATACCTTGGTGTTGAATGATTAATATTATATGTTGTGCGCGTACGAAGTTTGCTCTAATCTCGAAAAACTCAATTAATTTTAAAAAAAGAGTGAAATCAATTTTTAATTTAATTCCTCAGATGTCTTCGTAAATACCTGTCTAATTTTAATTCTTATGTATTTTCTTGTTGTAAATACGTCCTTGCTTTTTAATACATGGCATTAGATACTAATTTTTGCCTAAGTAAAAAGTGTTAGTCAAACACAATATGAAAAAACGCTGCACAATTTAATAAGGATGCAAAGAACTCGATAAGATATCCTAAGTTAACTACATTCCTTGTTCCGATGTTTCTCTTTTCTCCAGCTTTTTATAATCTTGATATTTTACTCTGAAGAGTTCAGATATTAACTGATATTACATCATAATGTTCGTTTCTAAGAATGCAGGAACACAATCGTGAGATAAATAGATACTCTGAGTAGATTTTCCTCACATTTGCCTCGCAACTTCGAATAGCTATTTAAATCGTATGTGACTTTCATCCACCCTGTAATAGCCTCTGGAGATAAATCTGTAATCTTTTGGTCTATTTGCCGTCGATTATGGCACTGTTGCAATTGGCAGGTTATTCTAATAGGTAAATTTCCTTTCCTTTATCTTTTTCAATTATTCCACTTTGTTTCATATATTGTAACACCATCAAATCAGCGACTCCATTCGTGAACTATGCTCATATTATTATACCTATGTCAACGTAAATTGTCTTCTTCCGTTTCCTCAGTTTGTTCTGTTTCTGAGGTTCTTGCCTGAGTGTTGCTCAACCATAACTTTTCTGATCTTCTACGGCTACTATGAATTCTATTCGACTAATTTTCATCTTCCTCCTCATGACTCTTGCATAGCTTCACCATTGTTCGTCTCCACTCTTTCTCCAACGAGAGGCAGACTTGCAATTTCGCTTAGTCTTCGAGTATTACCCAAGCTTATCTTTCAGCTAACCCATCCGAATTGCACCGTTTCCTCTAGGCATTTAAGTCCTCAGCTTTCCTTATAAATACTTGTCTAATTTTAATTCTTATATTGTCTCTTGCTATGAAAACGTCCTTTTTTAAACATGACATCATGTATTATTTTTTTATACATAAAAAGTATTAGTCAAACATAAAATTGATAGCGCTGAAGTTATCAACCGAAATTTCTTATTCTTTCATTCAGTTTGCTTCTATGACTAAAATTTTCTGATTTATATGGTCAATATCACTTCTGATTCTTCTATTTTATCAATGTATAATCTTTGAATAGTAACCATTAATGTGGAATACATTGTCGTGCATTTGAGCCTGTGCTTGGCAACCGAGGCCGTGGAGAGGAAATATTTTAGGGGTAAGATGTGTGCAGGGCTTAATTTTAGGGGGGATGTATTTGTGGGGGCACTTGATGAGCGGCTCTACCTGAGACAAAATTCCAGGGAGGTTTGACCCTCTTGATCCCCTTGCTCGCTCAAGGCCCCGTTGCCCAATGCCTGTAAGTTGTAAAAACCAACGCCACCCTTCAAGCTAATGGTTGTTATGAACCAAATAGCAATGAAAACATAAATTGAGCACAGCTTTAGTCCTGGTTTGCTACTTATAATTGCAACTCCTGGTACCAAAAATTTAAATATTTAAACTTTTTGGAAATGCAAATGTAACATGGCAGAAATATTTTATTAAAATGGCATTGAATTATTCAGTAAATCGAAGCACCCAGCTGGAATCTATGCTATTTTGTAAAAATTGAGTGGCGTTTGTCTGTATGTTTGTAATTCTGTTATTAAATCACTCAAAAATCGCTAAAACGAATGAAACGAAGTTGGGAAGGAGGATCCTCGGTTTTTCCAGTTCAAATGTAGGTTATGTAACATACCATATATATTATACATCGGACTATAATTTTCTGAATAATTACTTTCATTAGGCCAAAATCTCTAGATTTCTATCTTTTTAGCGCTAGAGTCTTTGAATAGTAATCACAGAAGCGGAATATGTTTTTGTGCATTTGACAACCGATAAACAAATTAATGAAGGGAATTCTGAGGTCATTCACATGCCTCCATATGGATTTATTAACCACTGATAAGGGATTTGTTCGTTTATTAGAACATGCTACATATCAACGCGTACCCACGCCAGTTCTTAATAATAAAGAAAAAAGTGGAAAACTTTTTTAACAATTTTTTAGTTCATTAGGGCATAAATATGGCTAACCCAAAGCGAATTCCATTTTTTGAAAGTGCGAATTTTTGCTCTAAATTCAAGTTATGGGAGGACTTAATAACACCCCTATTAACTCACCATTATCATAATATCATCATCGTCATAATATCGTAGAGTCGAAAAGGCAATCTGCTAGATTTCGTTTTTCTTTAAAAAAGAAAAATTCACCCACAGGTTACCCTGAAATTTACTGTGCAAGGGTTGATGGAGCGCTAGTACTGAGAGAAGGTTGTACAGGGGAAAGAGATGGATCTGATCAAATACGCTACGAATATTTTTTTAAAATAACCTGCGGAAAAAGGAAATCGAAAATTTTGCGTCAGGCAAAAACACTGGCAAAAATTTTCCGCCGTTAATCCTTTTGAGTGTCAGACAAAATTCCAAAAATATGCAAATAGATGCATAGAAATTCCTAAATTTGCGATAAAGAAGTACCGCGGAACGGAAAAGGTATTGAAGAACTGCATTAGCTTGCAATTATGAGTAATGCCTTTAAAGCATTATTTTAGTGTGAAAATTTTGGAAGTAATATTTCTGATCCATTTTAAATCTAATTATTGACTGTTTTCATCTTTGTGGTCAATAGAAAAATATCGAAATTGTAAATTTCACTGTGATAACTTTATAATTGAGTCACTAAATACGATGACACCATAGGAAAAATATTTTAAGGAAAGTGAGCAGAGAATAGTTCTTTCATGAATTAAGTAGTAAATAAATTCTTCATTATTAAAAATAATGCCATTATTTAGTTTATAATGCTGAATAGTTTGTTTGAAGTGCATTAAAAGGTAAGAAAATAATGTAAAATTAGTTTTCCTAATATTTTATGCTGCAGTATATTTGAAAAGAGTAAATTTTTGCAGTGCAGGCATTAGTGCAGTCGGTAGGGCCTTAGACAGAAAATAAGATATTTAATTGCCAATCAACTTCTTCGAAGGTAGCTGCAGGTAAGAAACAGGCAGAAACTTTTCCATAACACTATAAATACCCAAATACTATTGATTAAAAATACTTTGTTTAGAGGAAAAAATTCAACATGCACATGGAAATATCAACTATTGGTTTCATTTACTTAGGTCACTCAACTTAACAAATATTGACCCTACGCAGAATTATTTTTAAAAAGTAATAAAGGATCACGTGCGTAAGTGTATTTGCTACAATTGTAGCATATACACATACTACATGAGCCGTAAACGGCCATAGAAAATACTTATTACTTTGGAATAAGGTGACTGCTCAATGTACTATTGGCCGACTTGGCTACTAATTGGCTAATAATGGAAGATACGTAATATAAAAAATCAGTATTAATATAAGAGCGGAGAAAATTGGAATTCCTTTTTGCCTTTTGAAACTTTGAATTTATTATTTTTTATATGGACGGGGTAGGAATAACGTTATTAATTACACTGCCCTCATTTCTATTCCCTAAATTTTGTTCCCTCAACTACCATCAATTTCGTAGCCGATGCGGTACACCAGATGATGGATCTGTGACCCGAAAACGCGTCGTACGCATTAAAATAATTTTGTGAAATTGCAATGATATTTTACTTTAATATTTCAAATTTCCAGTACATCACCTCTTAATCGGTTAAATTTATTAAGGGTTGGTATTTCCGGTATCTACATCACGACGAAATCGGTCGCGTGAGATTAAATACGTGAAATTAACAAAATTATTTTATGCTACACACGCGTTTCGTGTTGAAAATCCAGAGGTAACATTTTATTCCCTCTCTCTTTTGCGCCCCCTAATAAGATGGCTTTAACCTCCCGGACACGGATTTCCCGCGCTCCAACGTTGGTTCCGACGCTAGGGAGAAGGGCTGGAAGAGCGTGTTCATTCCGCGCCTCACGTCTGCCGTATCACTTCTATAGCATCCTCTCTCTCTCTTCCAGCGGCGGAATTGAACACAACCGCACGCTCGGAGTACTCCACCGCAAAATTCTGGCAAATATACTCTTTCAAAGAACTATTGTATTTTTTTTAAAATGTCCGATTTCTCCGTCATATGGATTGCATAGAGGAGGCCCAATTCCATCCCCTTGAAGGCTGTTTCTGTTGCCGCTTCGGTTGCACTTTAATCGGTTTTCTAAAATGTCCGCGGCGCGGTGATGAGTGCAATGCGATCCAATTTTTTCCTACATTTTGCTATAGAGATTAGTGATGAATTTGATAGATTATATAATCTTGATTATAAATTTCGGTTAATACCTCTAAATATACCTTATTTCCCCATGAAAAACGGATCAATTTGTCCGTCAGCGATACGAGTGTCGACTTTGACAAACCCATTTAAATGTTCGATGTGTGACAATGCATTTAGAGGCCGACTTGAGGATTCTCTTTTGTAATATTCCTGTCATCCGTAATCATCATATAGCGGCCTTTAAGTGGGAGGTCCCAGCACTAACAATGCACAACACAAATACTGATGCCCTGGATGGTTACCAATTACCCAGACGGGACTCGAATCTGCGATCTTCTTTTTGGCGGGCGAGTATTTTTCCCAATCGCCGCCGAAATCGGGAAATTAATTTTTAGTTTATAAGATATTAAATGCTTCTCAGTCACTCAGTGAGTCAACCCGAAGATTTGATTAGTTAGATGAGGGTAGAGTTCACTCCGGACTAGGTCGCAGGCGTGTGACTTCATCGCTTTCGTGGTAGGGGGACCAGTTCCTTTCTCTGGACCATATTGCACATCGAGGAGTTTTCGAGTGCCCGAAGGTTTTACCCAGGATTTGAACCCTGGATCAGCAGAGCAACCAAGTTAGCAGCGAGCAACCCACTAAGCTATCATGCCCATACAGATGATTTTATTAAGGCATGACTCGTTATTCTTGCAATTTATGAAGTTTTGCTCGATTCCATTTGACATTAAAATGAGTAATATTTTCAGTTTCTCTGCTCCCTTTTTATCTTGGAAGTCATCATATTTTTAAGGACATAAACTTACAACATGGCATACTATGTTAAGAAACGAAGTGTGGAGGTAGACAACCTAAGAGACACATAATAACAGCTATTATAATACGAGAAAAAAGTGTACAAAATACATGTTAGAAGAGATAAATATCATAACTAAAGTGAATATTTACTGAAAGTGATTACTTAAATTTATTTTAATTATTAATTTGAGGATTTAGCAGAGTTTGAAAAGATTTTGACGAGCAAACAAGTTTTTATACGCAGCATGACACTCACTGTAAACAGAAACAGAAGAAATGATTAGCTTTGTACTATTCCATATATTCACATTGATGAAGGTAGCATGCATTGAAGACTTAAGAAAAGAAATACTGAATAATCAGTATAAAGTTAATACCTTTCATTATTCTGAAAATATTTCTGATTCTCTTTTTCACTTATTATTATAGGTATTCCTATTTTGTGTCTTCCATGCACACCACCTTTATCAATTTTCATAAAAAGATTAGTAGAAATATCAATAGAATATTAACAATTTTTTAAGAAACTCAACCATTTCACAATGGAATTAATCAAATTAAAATCCAGAGAATTTTATCCTTATTTAGTTTATTTCGAGCATTATTATAATCATAAAATATTAATCAAAGTAATCCCCAAGGAGGCTTAACTTGTAAATAAAGCTTACCTATTGCAAGCTATAGGCCATGCCAGTTAGTTTGTTATTATCATTATAGTTATGAGTGAAATCCATGCTATTTTACTGGTAAATTGTTTGTAACCTTTTATAAACTGTGTGCTCTGTGGCTAACTAAGAAAAAAAATTAAATATTCAATACTATGTGGCAGGTACCAGTGGCTACTTTGAAGACATGTGAGCCACCAGATATCCTGACGCCAGCGACCCTCGAAGATGGCAGATGTGTGTGTTAACGGTGGACCAAGAAATGTTTTTTTATGTGTTGTATTTGTGAACTGGGTGTAGGGGTTTTTTTTTTTTTAACAAGCAATAATTAGATTCCGGAATTTCCCTCAGTTGTTGATTCAATTTTGTAACGGTTTGAAGCTGGTGTCCCAAGTATAACTACTGTCCCAGATCAGCAACCCCACCAATTTCCGTCATTACAAATAGCTACGTCCTTATTTTTATATTGACCCAATTCAGACCAAATGATACGCTACCATCATCATCCAGCCGTGTAGTGTCGAAATATGGAATTCTTATTAAGATTGTTGGAGTGTGAAAGAGAATTTATCGAGGCTATAGCCAGAGGAGGAATCTGGGAAATCCAACTTCCCATCGAAATGCTTTGGAGATACGGTCTTAAGTGTACTTTGTCTGCCGCGGTGGCGGCGGGGTAAAGCCTTCGCTTCCCAAACCGAAGGTTGCGGATACGAGTCCCGCCTGGTTAGGTTACCCCTACCCAGGGCATGGTTGTGTGTGATAGTGGTTGTTTCATGTCATTTCCCCCGATGCAGAAGGCCTTAAATGAGCTGTTTTCGGGGCGATGAAAATAAATAAATAAATTCCTTCCGAATTTTTTTTTCTGGCTGCGGCTCTGGAATTCACGTGCCCAATAGGGTGGTTTCCTATTCTTTTTTTTTGCCTAAATCGAAAGATTATTATTCCTGGAGTACGCATTTCACGCTCTTAGATTTTCGAATTACGATATCTATTTTTCGCGATTAAACGAAAGGTGAATTTTTCAAGCGCGCGAAAACGCGACGGCTAAGTAGGAATGATGGGAAAAGTCCGTACCACGTATTTCTGGTTCCCGCTGCCGCCCTGTGAGGTGACCTTGAGGCGAGGCTTGAGCGCTGTTACGACGCAGGCAGCTAGCAGGTTGCTGAGTACCCTGCTAGCAGGTAGCGCTTGGCTTAAATATGGATTATTACTACCTTATCAAACGAAAGAAACTTTCCGACTTTAGACAATTTTAATAGGTGATTATAAAGAGATATTTCCCTGAGCTCTGTAGCTCATGCATGCATTGGTAATCTCAGACGATGTAAAATTCCTATCCTCTCGTGTAGAAACTAGGTCCCTGTGACGTCACGTGGAGTGGAATCGCATGGGCGTCAATCTGGCCTTTTTCAAATGACGTTAAAATTGATCATTGCCATTCGTTCAAACTGGGATTTTTAAAACCAAATAATATGTATATTATGAAAACCCTAATGGTGGGTAACGAATAGCAATCAATGCATTTCGTTTTCTTTGATGAAGGAAACTACCCTAATCCATGATATTAGTTATTGCGAGTGCCCAATATATGTAGGTATTGGTTATATGTTGTACCCATCTGCATCATTATACAGAATATATGTCGAAAGAAAGGTCGGAACCCTCATATCGTTCGAAAAACAGAGGTGTGGAATATGCATCGTCCGGAAAGTATCGCCATCGGATAAACTCCGGATATAAGAAAAATGAATAAGTCTTACATTTAAAAAATGTATTTTCACGCGGTTGCTTATAATTGCCTAAAAATTACAAGAATTTTAAGGAGGGATTTTTCATGGCTAATTGTCTCTTAGCGGTGGGAGCGCCATGTGAATTTCTAGCAAGCCTTCCTTCAAATCCGCGCTTGGAGTGCACTGTGAAAGTGCTCAAATTTTGCTTCTGCCCTCCCTGGGTGAAAGCACCATCCTTTTGCTCCCAAGGCACGTGCCCTGGTGAATTTATTCCAGCACTTTCCCAGATACCTCCTCGGGCGTCGCTTACACAACCTGTTATATAACTCGATTCTTCCCTCGCCCGTGGCCTTCCATCCACCTCATTGGCGAATCTTAATATTCCTGGCCCGCCCATTCCCCCACACCGAATACTACAGCTCTATTCGCACACCCTGAATTAGCCACTTACCCTTTCGCATTCTCTGATGGTGTGGGCTTTCCCAGCACGCGCGGAATTTACTGTTATCCGCCGACAATTTTACCTCTTTTAAGAGGAATCAATTCCGTCTTGATTCATTTCCTCCGATCTTTTTCGAGCATTCACACGTGTCTTTATCTGCAGCGTGTCTTCATCGTACACTTAAAAGAGGTATGTATGGAAAAATCACCTTCCCAATTCACCTCATAACTTTTTGCATTGCTGATCCTTGATGTTAATGCGATTTGCATATCGGATGACAAAGAGTATTCAAGTTCAAAAGGATTGGTTGATGAGGATTCTTTGCGATAGATATCTCCGAAACTTTTCCATCGACTACTGTTTTGGTGAAGGATAGAGATGGTGGATGATTGCTTTGATGAAGAGGAAGAAAATAGTGTTCAGAAGTGTTCAATAGTGTTCAGAACGCAAGAACCTGATTTAGGAACTGAGGGCCCATTGACTCAATCTGATTTACGTGCTCTCTCGTTGAACGTATAGACTACCGAGGGAAACTTCTTGTGGAAAAGGTTACCAGAGATTACTCCTAAGGATTTTTAAAAGCAAAAACCTTGTAGATAAAAAAGAAAAAAAACAGGAATTATTAGCTATTTTAAATGTATTTTCATACCCTTGCTTACAATTGTCTTATATGTAGTACGTTGTTTAATATATTTCATCTGTGGGTCGCTCTTACGGACCAAGTGTATTCTCTTAAGGTCGTGTTTTTACATGGATATGTCCTGAAGTGATGCATTGTCGTTAGGTTTCCTGATATATTGATAAACTCTATCGAGTTTGAGTGGCAGTTTTTCTCTGCAAAGTGCATTAAGATTTTATCAATACGATATGTAAGATATTCGTTCTACGTATGTATTCTCGACGATCTCTTCATAAAATAGATTCTATTATGATTTATCGCTCATTTGCGACAACTTCCGGCATCAACTTTAGGTTCTGCATTTCAAGTTATTTTTATTGTTTGAGAATTTCTTTTTCTTCCAATTGGTCCATCTTGCATCGCTGACATAGTTTCGAAATGGGTCACATTTCATCGGTCCGTGGGAAGCGAGGGAAATTCAGATCAAAACGAGACAGTAACGCGGGAGGAATTGTTTATTGTTTGTTTATACAGAAAAAGCCAATTAGTCCCACGCATTCTGACCGTTAATGTGTCCATCCTTATTGTCCCCTTCATATATACGAGCAGTGTCGCTTTCTCGTTCGTTAGTCTTGGCGGAGAGAGCAGGCGGAGCAATTGGACTAAGGCGGGCTCGTTCTCAAGACGGAAAAGGTAAGAGGCCCGGCGGGCGACCGCTGGCCATCCCGTCCCCGCATCTGACATTCCTAGTATCCAAACATGTAAAACTGTACGGAGATCCGTAGAGTGCTGAATTTTTATCAAGAATGAATGGAAATGGATGATTTCAAACGATTTTTCACGATAATTCATAAATGTAAAAATTAGGATAATAAATTATTCTAATGTTAAATTATTATTCCATTTTGATTATAAGTATATTCTATTTTTTCCGAGAAAAAGATCGTGGGCCTAATTCATACGCTATTAAGATAAATTAATTGACCATATATTTTGTCGACTAATAATTTTTTCCGGGCAGTATTGTGTAACTAATTACGTCCCCTTTTTGCATTTTCTATGCTCCATTTGGGTAACCTTTACTGTATTCCAGTCATTTTAAGTTTGCCAAAATTTCTTGCTGCGACTATTATAAATAATTTTGAGTATTATCGGACTTGCAGATAATTGTCACCACGTCAGACGTGCCATGTGAAAAATGTAGATTCAACTTGTTCTTGCGTTAATTGTAGCAACTATTACTCATATAAACTTTTGAAGTTAATCAATTGTTATTATATATAAAAAATTCTCTACTTAGTCTGGAAATAGAATGTTATGTCGAAATTTTATTTTTATGAAGAAGATTAGTCCCAGCTATACCCCTCTTTTCTTCATATTCTTTTCTTGCGATCTTGAAATATCCCGGCTGCAATCATCTGATTCATCCACTCATAGTATTGTAATCCTAAGATTAAAATTTTCCTCATCAAGAAGTCCCTCTATCCCCCTACCCAGTTCCTTCGGCAACTTGTGATAGGTGATATGACGTTACGAAGTAAAAGTAATAGAATTACTGTTGATCAATATATCTTTGGTAATTTTCACATGTTATCGATACTTTAAAAAAAGTAGTTTTTACTTCTGATCTACTCCTGCCAGTAATCGCTTTATTTGAATAATCGTCACTTTTTAGTAATTAAAAGTGAAAAATTGAATTTCGCACGCGCTGATCGAAGGCCATTTCTAGCAACATCAACCTCATCCACAGGAGTAAATTTTTTGCAGAATATATTGATCTACGTCAAAAGTAACTAAATCAAAAATTTTTAGTCATTATTATATGAAATGGCATGAAGTAATAATTTAAATGCTGGTTGGCATGTTTGCTGTTTGCGAAAATATTGGCAGCAAACGCATCATGGGCAGGAGCGAAATTAATTGTAATTCTAATCGTAATTATGATCCTACTGATTACTTTTTCAAAGAGTAATTTATGATTGTAATTAATGATGTCTGCATTTTTTTCGCGTTCTCACTGCGTCTGTTGGCTTGTTCTTGAACAAAATTTCGCTGCTTGTCACCATCGACCTGTAGAAGCTGACTGCAACGTCAGCGAAACTATTGTCAACAAAACCTAACGAACGCGGTGACGACCCGAAGAAAATGAAGAGATTATCTGAACAACGCCGCGAAAATCTTTGAACAAAAAATTGTTATTAATTACAAATTTTAGGGTATAATTATAATGGAGCCAGATTACTCATTTAAAATACTTTTCCCATGACTGGCTATGATCATCCCTCTTCGTTTCCATTTGTGGTGTGCCCCCAATTTCAAGCTCTCTCCTCGTAATGCACTCATTGTCCTCCGCTTCCTCCAACCAGTTCAGCCTTCCCACCGTCGATCATGCGACTATTGGCCATCCGATCCCGGGGCTCCAACCACGGCCCTCCCTTGCTCCTACCGCTGACCCTGCTGGCCATGGTGTGCGCGTTGGCCACCCCTGCGGACGCGGTCAGCCTCCGAGACCTGTTCCGGGCGGCCCTTGGCCCCTGGCGCTCCTCCGACGCCGCGAAGGCGGAGATCCTGTCGGAAGCGGAAGTCGACGAAGGCGAGTCTGCGGAGACGGAGGAATTACCCTGGAGAAGGGATGAAGAGGTGGAGGAGGGTGATGAGGAGGAGGGCCGGGAGGGGGCGGATGTGGAGGAGGGGAAGGTGGAGGAGGGGGGAGCAGAGGTTGCCGCACCCGCCGAGCACCACCCCCTTTTAAACCCCATGCACCATCACCACCACCCAGGGCATCATCACCATCCCGTCATCACCATTTACGCCACCATGACCCATTACATTCAGGTTGGTACTATTCCGATTAATGGTTTCTTGTACGAATAACTATTCCTTATCCACTATTTTTAATAATCAGGGCAACACTGTCACAAATGTATACCCATATAATACATTCACCCATCTTTTTCCCCTATTCTGGCATCCGTTTCAAATTTCATCCCTTATTCCGTTACGTAACTAAGTTTACAATAATAAGATAACTAGATAATAATTTGCACCTGATAATAATGATTATACATCTAAACCCGGGTCTCTTTATTTAAAAATATAAGTGGTATAAGTATTGGTTATTCATCGAAGAAATCCTTGAAAATCTTAAACCCAATCCGTCAATTATTAAAAAGTTTAAGGTGAAAATATTATTCTACGTGTAAGCATAGCAATTATAAATTAGGGACAGTGAATATTTGTTTACTTGCGAAATTTTTCATTAATTATTAAATATTGCAATGCTCATTTTGGCAAAATCATGAATTGCTATTGGTGCGAATTATATTCAATAGAGATTCCATCATAAACATAACAGGCAGAATGGTATGGGCTTCCGCACGTCCATAAGCAATTAATTACATAAACTAAAATTACCAAAGATTCACGCGGTATTGTTCTGCTCGGTGCTACTTTAAAATTCGTTAAGTATCAACGTAGAGTTAGGGAAAACTTTAAGAGATAGCGAAAGTTTAGTATGCCTTTATAACGCGAGTTTCTTCCTACATACGGCGCTCGAAGTGCAGAGAAATACGTGAAGGTCTTTGATACTAGCTAGGTTGAATAGTGAATCGCGCGAGATAAATAGGCCAATAAGGGTTACCATTGTCTTCTTGAAATATATTCTTGATATCAGTCTGAAAAATATTTGCTCCATTATTATCTGCTTTTGGTCCTCTATTTTCGCCCTCCAATTCCCATCTGTGATTGTTAAAATGTTATCAACCCCGATTTAAAGGCCGAGCAGTGCTGTTTTCGGTGGTGTGTGAAATAAATAAATAAATAAATCTGTTCTCTGCCTCAACTTCGGGACACCTGTGTTCCTTCGTTCTACAATGTTATCATTGTATTCGAGTTTGTTGACATTCGGCTTCTTGCCATATCTTACTTGAGATCACAAAAAAATCAGCATACCTTTGCTCAGAAGAATATGTAATTTTTACAAATGAAAGCCGAGGTTTTATATCCTACTTTTCCCGGAGAACGGATGTTAAAATTAATTGCATATAAATTCGACTGATCAGGCAAGGTGTAGTGGAAGGGCGACATAGTAAAATGAAATACAATATCACATCTCCATAATTATTTTAATGCGTACGATGCGTTAAAATAACTGTGGAAAGATGCACTTGTATTTTATTTCAATAATAAATTGCATTTTTATCAATGGAAGGAAGACTAAAAAATTGGTAATGAGTTACAAATAACTCAAAACTTGGCAAATTTTTTTATATTTCCGGTCTCATCTCAACATAAAGTATCTATTTTTTATTTATTTTGATGGTTTCATGTTGTGACTGGTTCAATCCAAAATTCATTATTTGAACATTGAATGATAGAATGGATTATAGTATTCTACCGAATCTTTCAATATTTGATCCTCAGTTTTACACCTGCAGGACACCCGGCACGAAGCATTTTTACGTTCTCTAAATTCACTAATCTAAATTAAATTAATAAATGATGTCATTGCTGATTTTGATTATTTTGAATGTTGCCGGCTGACTGACGCTGGAACGTAGGCATTGCCATTCTACGTATTTATATTGTTCTCTGTACTCCTGAGTGCCTCTATTATATTCTCTATCTCGCGTTTCAGAAGGCAGTATTAATGGTCATTAACAACTCTTACTTCCCTCTGATCCCCATCAATGAAAACAAATTTGCTTGAAGCCTAATTGTATGCTGCACGTTAATTATTTCTAGATTTCTCGTAATTTAATCGAAACGGGAAGGATTGCCTATTACCCTTCCAAGCGCCGGCCTTGGTTTCATTTTTAATATTGTAGTTTTTGCATTAGAGCACCTGGTTCTTACTTTCCACTAGCAACCCTGATTATTATATTTTCAGGTTTACACATTTACATTTAATATGAAGTGCTCTCGACTTTACACTGGGTGATGGAATATAGGTGTTTGAGCTGAGGTCGTTGTCATCAGGGTGCAAAGAATATCTGACAATATCGCTAAGTGTCATTCACTCTTTATTATTGCTAATGAGTACCTGAACTCTTAATTTTAGATGCTGACTTTATTCCTTAATTGCTATTGCACTTTGTTCTTAAATGTCTCATTCAACTCCAACGTATGCCCACTAATAAGGAAGAGAAGTATTTCCTCATATCTCATATATTTTAATCGACCTATCGGTAATAACTAAGCGCAATTCTGAGTAAAAAAAGAAATAATAGTCGCAATTTATGCATTTTTATTTTAATATTTCCATTTTTCATCTATGTATGCTTACAATTACACTCGATTTCATGGGAGTACTTAGATTTACATTGTTTTATTAGTTATGGCTAATCCCCGATTAATTTTTGATTTTCCAAATAACTAAAGTGGTTAATAGCGTTTACCATGCATATGCCTTAAGTTAATTATAAATGAACTGTAAAAAACTTTTTGGATTACATTTAACTAAGGATCATTTTTTATAGTTATCCACATCTAAATCATGTCATAAACTTGCTAGCTCCTTCCTACATGTAAATGGACATGAATACTCTCTCTAAAGCATCTGTCGAGTTTTATGTCGTTTTGGTAAGCTAATTTACCCCAATACGTGCCATAACGATCTTTACTATAACGTTTTCCATGGGAAAAATCTCCTTCGTCGTCATACGGTCCCAGTAAATCCGAAATGGGAATTGAAACTTAATATTCAGCATATTTTGGCCTTAAAAGGTCATATAATGTGCATTACGTTTGTGTAGTAATTCAATTCATCTAATTATTTTTGGATAGTCAAAGACGACTCTCGGGAAGTATAATCACAAATTCACTAATATTGTATGCTCAACAGTTTTTTTAATGGTCATACTCAGGTTTATACACTATATATCATTCTCAGAGGTGAGCATACACATATTGCGAGCTAATTTTTATTTTGTTGCTCGTCCAGATCGACCAATATATACATAAATTCAATAAGAAGTGTTACAACACAGCTTATATACACCGCTTTCGTCCTTGTCGATGAATTTGTGTTTTGAATTAAATCACAGATCACCAGCCGTTACCCTGATATATAATGACAGATTTACTTTTTCTTTTGGGAACGCCCCTGGACGTGCGATAAAAACGGTCCTTTAAGGTGATGTCGGTATGTCTGTTAGGAATCGTGATGACTTGAGGTGGTTGTTTATTGTTTCGACCACCATAAGTCAGCCTGCTTATTCACTCGAATCTCTTCTGTTTTTTTTTGTCGCCAATCGCAGGTGACGAGCACCAAACACACGATTCCGATGTGCGTCACTGCGGCCGTGCCGTCCCTGCCCACTTGCCCCACGGGAGGTGAACCCGCCGACGGCGGGCCGCACCTTGAGCACTCTGTCTTCACCCACCACGCCTTCCGAGGCGAAGGAGAGGAACTCGGGTAAGTTGACTTTCTCAACCATCATGAATTCCCTTATATGAATATGGAACACTTGAACATTTCAGTGTTGCGGCGTAAGTGAAGAAATTAAATGACTCTAATAAAATGGATTTCACTCGGTGATTCTACCCTAACATTGGTTTGGATAGGTGAGGGTCGAGCTCACCTCGAACCAAGCCACAGACGTGTGTATTTTACACAGTTTAGGTAGGGTAAATTGGGGGGAGACGCCGCATTCGGAATAGACTACGCACCCCCCCTTGGTTTCGGTGTTTCGTGACAGATTGCGGGCAAATGCCCAACGCAGAGACGGAGTAGATGCTAGAGAATAAGTGAGGATGTCCAGCTTGTTTTTCATTGGTTTTACAGATTTTAAATGCACAAATACCGAGGGTCTGGTATTTTACCTCCAAAATCTTTCCTCGCCTTGCACTAAATTCGTATCGGACGTTGAACTACTGCCATATTACGATTGTTTTGAGGTTTGCCGCAACAGTAAATTCTGCTCGGAATTTTTTCAATCTCGTTACCCCATATTGGCCTCAAAGCCTTAGAGCCGCGAGGTGCGGCGTCTCACCCGCAGAGAAAGGAAGAGACGCCGCACTGAACTTAGGTACACATGGTACATTTCTCTCATGCGGGATGTACGCCGCAAGATACGATACATGATTTAAAATGAAGTACGACACGTTTTCAGCAACTTTATAAGTAACTGTTTTAGATTCAAACATACTCTAAAACTAAAAATTGTTTTTGTGATGTGTAGTGTTTAATTATTTGTACGCACATTTTGAAAATTACTATGCTAAGTTCGTAGGCAACAGCAAATATTGTATTAAGCAAGATTTAATTTAAATTAATTGCCTTAATTTATTTTCCCATTGGTATTTTCGAATTCTAAAAACAACTCCTAAATTAAGTCTCTGAACTTCTTCGGTTGAACTTGCAATTTTCAATAAAAATTGGATAAATATAGCCCATGTTAGTTGAATTTCTTATGTGTATGTTTATAATATAATGATATAAACATAACTCTAGTTTTACAACCTGCTTTCAGTTGCATTAAAATCGTAGACATTCACTATTAATTAGAAAAATAGTAAAAATGTATCAAAAGTCTTTGCATATTTCATTTTCCTCAAAACTTCAATAATGCTACAATTATTTTCTTTTTTTAATGGAGCTGCAGAATACATAAATCAGTTTTAGTCGGTTTTAATAACATGCGGCATATTACCCTTATAGGTGCGGAATGTCACCCGCAACCTACGGAATAGACGCCGTGAGGTAATGTTTTACAAAAATAATTGTTACAGCTAAGAGAAGAACGATCTGGTTAACGTTTTTGTGTGTATATCAGAAACAAGACTAGTCACCATATTTACTACTTAGTTTAATCGAAAAAGTAAAATAAGAAAAAATATAGCCATTTTACAAAATGTGCGGCATCTCTCCCTAATTTACCCGAAGGGGTATTCCTTTCCATGAGCCTCTTCACACTCCGAGGGTTTTGTTTGGGGGTGTTCGACGGCTTCACCAGGTATTTGACCCCTCAATCAGCAGCCAAATGACCGACCTACTAGGTTATCACGCTCCCTTACTAGGACTAGGGAATAATATTATTATTACTTAATAAATTCTAGTAACATTATATTTCCTGAAAAATAAGGTATCGATTGATTTAATTCAATACGACAATAGAAGCTCCTCACTTTCATTTAATTCATTAACGCCAGCGCTCAAACTCACAGAACATGGAAAAAATGAAATAATCCAGGAGTCTAAAAACATTTTTGATATCACATCAATTGCGCTAATATTAAGTAAGAACGGAAAAGCATTTCAACTTCTAGGAATTACTGGTAGAGTTAAAGCGACGCAGGAATTAAATGACGGATATGAAGAATTCTTTAATGGAAAAAGCGGTTCGCCGGAGAAGAATTTGTCATGGAATTGCTGGAGCATATTCAATTAGAGCAGAAACTCTTGCCACTTTTAAATATACCGTGTCATCGTATTCAAAGTGACTTTAAGTAATTAACTATACAATTTAAAAATAATCCTATCTTGATGTCTACTCCTGAAAGACACATTGATTATTTTTAGGTCCTTATATATTTCTCAAATGTCCTCAAGTTCTTCACAAATTTCATTGATTTCTTTAACGCCGGATGGCATTTATTCATCACTAGATTGTGATCAATAATTATCTCCGCCCATCCCCTCTACGGTAGCATTTTTAGTCCTGTCTGGTTAAACCTCTGCTTCACTAAGATATAGTTCAGATGGAATCTTATTCTGCTTCCTGGCATTTATGTACCTGTATATACCTACCTGAGGCACAGTTAAATTTTGAATAAAATCTTAATTTTAATATAAACATAGTGGACATATGGGCCCCTCGTCCAGTCTCCAAGCGCTCTACTCACAAGGCTACCACGCTCTTCACTTACCAATTACCGCAAATATAGGTATTTTTTTCTTTGAGCAAGAATTCTGGAAGTAACCGTGTAGCACCAATGCATTTGTAATATCTATATTACTCTTGTTATCAGCATTTTCTCTTGTCTATGCCCAGACCAACATAATTGATGAGGAGCTTCTTTCATTGGAGATTCATTTTTTTCTTCATGAGATCTCATAGGCATATCATAACTTTTCCTGCCTAGGTATTTGCTGCGGAATCCCTTGCATGTTCTCACTGGGTTCGTTTCCTTCCCCCTAGCAACACGGCTCGACTTCCTCTCTATCCAGTTATTACCAGTTCCGAAGAGACTGACAAGGAACAAACATATTCAAGTGGGTTGTGCATAGCCGATGGCATTCTCTCCGGTAGTAGGCCAATTTGGGTTCCGCATTGTGAGAGGTGAAAGTGCCCAAGACCGCTATAACATCTTTCTGGGATATTCTATTTGAGCACAGGAGGACTAATTATGGTCGAGAAAATTTGTTTACATTCGTCGCTTCATTCACGTAGTCGATTAAATACTATTTTTAACCTCATTTTTTGTCCCAATCAGTCTCTTCCGTTGTGTTTGGCTACTTTACTCGTTCAGAAAAGTCTAGTTACTCGTACTTTGGACAAGTCTAAACGTCAACCCCTCAAGGAAGCAGTGTTTGGGTCGGCTAAATTTGGCTTGCGGGAAATTTTCGTTTATCGCTTATGGCTAGGTTTCAAAGGCTGGTATGCGAGTTATAGAGCGTGAGAATAATATTAGCATATCATGAATGTTAAGTTATTTTCATTTTAAAAATTGCGTCGAACAACTTTTTAGTGGGTTCTAAAACATAGGTACATGTTTAAAGAAGTAAAGCACGGCTCTGAGTACATGTTAATTGTTTTCGCCCACCTCAAACCATAACAATGAATGCACCTTCTACAAGGTAGTCAAAGATGCTATTGTACTAAAATCCTATTTAATTTATTATCGAGTGTCCTGAGTTGGCCGCCTTTTCATGCTAACGGTCAGCATGTTCAAGGACATCGTGACGATGTTAACCGCAATATTTTCAAAGGATATTTGTATAAATATATGTTTAACATAATAGATGTAAGTATAACACCCTTAATACGCACTCCCACCCTCTATAGTGACTAAGTTCACACCGCATGAAATTTTTATGGGTTTCGAATGCCGACTGTGGGGTGCTAGCCCCTGCAATCTAGTTTCAACTCGAAAAATATTTTTCCTGGAGCTCGACTCATCTAAACAAATATGAAAACAAGAATTAAACTCTTAGAAAATATTTTATTCCCCTATAAAAATTGTTTAAACCTGTATAAAATTTGTATACATTCTTATACAATTGTCATGACAATGTATAAGAATGCATACAAATTTTATACAGGTTTATACATTTTTTTCAAAGAGGTTGTATCTGAATTATAATTTCATGGAACGCGAGGATTTCAATAAATACTCATTGTTAAATAGGGGTCGATAATTGAGGGAAAAAATCCTCTCTTGAACATAGGTTTAACTGTTTTGAAGGTCTTATAAATTGATAGGAATGCAATAAACTTATATTAAATAAATTTCGCCCTAAATGTCATCCGAATAATAATTTTCGTACTTATTTCGAACTGAGATTCAATAAGTTTTCTTCCCAAACTACCTTGCTGATTTTCTATTTTTAAATGCTAGAACTACAGCTGATTTAAATTTAACCTCTCGTCCAATTGATTTTATAAAAAGTATTGCAACTTGTTAAAAATCGTTTACACTCATATTCAAGTACTTTCCATCAGTTTTTAATGCGTTTTCTGCCTACTTCTATGCATTCGCAACTGATTTTCTAGTGAAAATATTTTGTTTCAGTTCATTTATAACTTACAAATGACGTGTATGCATGACGTATATTCGTTAATAACATTAATCAATTAAGCAGAGATATTTTACGTGAACTGTCTTTGGTTTACCCTTTCAGGTATTAGCTTGATGAAGCATTACTAATATAGTTTATTTAAATAGGCTACAACAATTTTCACAGAAGATATTGCAGAAAGTAAGACGAAAATAAATTGTTATAATTCTTGTATATGTTAAATAAGACGTTTAATTATTTCCATTGGATTTATTTTCGCCAGACGCGTTTCGTTGCCACAACAACAATTTCTCAATTAGTTATGTCAATGGTGCCATAACAACGAAGCACGTTGTTCGGAAATAAATTCAGTAGAAATATTGCAATGTCTTATTTAACTAGTATTAATAAATTTCACCACATTGTGCCGCATATAATTCCCGATATTCATGAAATCCTAATTCCACAGTCAACGTGAACATTTATCCGACTGGCTGATATTTCTAAGTGAAACAACGTAGTGACTTTTTTGTCCCCAGGGATTCTCGTTCAAAGGGAGCGAGGGCGATGAAGGAGGAAACTAAAAGCGGAGTGGACGACCAGAAAGAAGAGGAGCTGCCATCGGATGAGCAGGAGGATCGGATGCTGCCTATGAGGATGAAGCCCATGGGATGGAGCCTGTTCGGTCAGAAGCACCACCACGTGCACCACCACATCCACAAGAATAAGAAGGATCCGATGAAGAGCCCTCTCATGGGCCTCACGGGAGAAAAGCCCCTGCACCCGCTGCACCCCGCCCATCCCTCCCACCCCATGCACCCCTCCAACCTGCTCGGCCTCGGAAACCTGGCCAACGGCATCGTCGGCAACGTCGGCGGTGCGGGCTGGTGGGGCGGCGGACGCCCTTGGGACGGCCCCTGGGGCGGAGGCCACATCGTCCAGCACCATGGGGAACCCTACCTGGGTCCGCACCACCACCACCACCTGGTGACGGAGCTGCTGACGAGGACCAAAGTGCTCACCAAGGTGGTGACCAGGGTGAACCACAACGTGAGGGCGACGCTGGTGGCGCAGAACTGCCTCCCGGACGCGTCGATGATGGAGCACTGCGACGCCCATCCGTACGCGCCGACGAGCCATCCGGGGTTGCTGGCGGACGAAGCGCCTTACGCGGGACTCTTCTACGGCCTCCACCCAGACCTCGCCGCGCAGCCCGGGTCCGGACCTTACCCGATACCGAACCCGCCGTACGAGGCTCACTACCGGGAGAAGGATGGAGATGACCCAGAGGACGTGGAGCCTTCGGCCGAGACTCCAGCCCCGGCTGGCGGTCTGAGCGGTCGGACGCCGCCGCTACTCTGGGTGGCGCAGCTGCTATCGACGGGCGGCGGGAAGACGCTGCATTACGCGGGCGCAGAGGAAGACGCCAACGAAGTGGAGGAAGAGCATGAGATGGAGTGGACCGGTTGAAGAGTTTGTTTTCTGTCGCTCACGTCAAGGTTGAGGCTCATTTAGGCTATGCCAATCCTTCATACGTGCACCCAACTTATCGAGTAATTTGCTCTCTCTATCTCTCTCTTCTGGTCAAACTGACTAGTAAATTATTTTTAGCTCATTAAAATAAAACTTAACGAGCATTTTTTCACGCCGTACAATATACCTATACCCGGGTTTTATATCATTTTCAGGTAACTAGGGTTTCGTCGGGTTATTACAATGAGGTATTACCAGTGAAACCCGGATTTCAGTAAATTTTATTTTGTCAAGAATTGCCTTTAAGCATTATTTCAATATGTACATAATCCACTCAATGTCACAAGATTCCTCGGATTTTTTATGTCTTTGGTTGTTCTACCGCATTAGATGCCCATCTACTGCCTATTTATTTACTTACTTGTGAAGTTAGAAGAACATGAACAGAATATGGTGAACTTTATTCAATACTTACATGTTCATACTTTAGACGATAGTAAATGAGAGGTCATAGTTATGATTCATCCCTTATTGTAAAAGATAACTCTTATTCACTAGGACCTTCACTGAGAGGGGACAAAGACATATTTACTTCATTTACTACTACCTGCTATGCTACTATCTGATTTTTAATTTTTATAAATATAAACTAACGTGAAAGTTCGCATGTTTAGTGCAGTATGTTTTTATGTCTATTTATCAATGTATTTTATTTATTTATTTGAATTATAAATTTTGTTATCATTATTTACCTGAGTTACGTCCATTTATTTACTTTTATTGTCAACCATTTCTTTTAGCTTGCCAATTCTTTTTTTCTGAACCCAGTTTCGAAGTATATTTTTGTTTTATTTTTATTACCTATTTACTTCTCTTGGTGCATTTTGATTTATAAAAACTTTATCTGAATTAATTCGTAAATCGGTACAAGTTCTCCATAGAAAGAATTTTTCCAATCCAAAAAATCTTGTCTCATAATTATTTATTTTCGCTCAACTACCTTCATTTTGGCTTGAGATAATCAGAATATTTCTCTTTTTTAGGTATTCACCTGTTTATTAGTAATATCATAGGCCCTACAAATTAGTAGTAGTATCTATATAATCAATGACCTTTTCAATATTTGAGTGATCCATTTATTTCTTCATCAAAAAATTTTTATTTACTTCATTTGCTCAAATTGGTGCCAGTATCTCATTATTAATAACTATAAAATGCATATGGTGAAGCATTGTAAATTTCGAACGCTTGATAGCTTTAAACGCAGTATGCTGGAAATCTCTTGATCCGTGATAGGTTAATGCTTCGTTAATTGAAATTTAAATAATCTAAGCCGATTGAAAATTTTTAATTTTTTATTAATAGCTTAATTTTTATTTGAAAAAATCATTCTTCCTACGCATAGAGCATTCTCTCTGCTATAAAATTTTCGGTAATGAACCGGTGGTAAGGACCTCACATTATGCAAGATATTATTTGTTTAACTTTATTATTGCCTTTAATTTACCCATAGAAGCGTTGAGTAACGAATAAAAATACATAAAAAATTAGCTCTTCTATCTTAATTTTTTCTAAACGTTAATTATTTCCTTTGTGAATATTTAAAAAAGTAAGTAATTTACATGCACTCTAATAATTACGACTTTCCTATGCGCGGTAAAAATACACGCTTACGACGCACAAAAAGTTAAGGGCCCAAGAAATGAGAGGACGTAAAATTCTCACTTGAAAATTTATGTTGCTCTTTACCAACACGAAACATCCTAAACACCAATTCACTGTCAAATGATTCCTTTAAAATGTTTTTAAAATGACGTTATCTCAAAAATAAGTAAATTTATATTTTACTTACCTAATTCTATATTTCTTTGGACAGTATTCTGCATCTTTATGATTCATAAAATGAATTATTATCACTTAAATATCCTTAATCTATATAAGAATTGCCATGAGAAAAAATTCCCCTGAACCGGGAATCGAACCACGGGCTTTCCGGGCCACTGCGCAGACCACTACGCTATCCAGGTTCTTTAATTCTCATGGCAATTATACCGAGGCTCATGGTACTAGGTGGTAGGCCCTCGCGGTCCATCAAGGATGGCAACGCGAGGGAGAAAGGACTTCCAAGAAGCCACAACCGGATGAGAGCCTCAAACCTGCGCTAAAGCCGCGCAAAGCGGTATGTGAAATATTTCTAAACCTGCCGCGTGAACGGCGGTGAAATATATAAGAATTGCCATGAGAAAAAATTCCCCTGGACCGGGAATCGAACCACGGACCTTTGGCTTTCCGGGCCACTGCGCAGACCACTACGCTATCCAGGTTCTTTAATTCTCATGGCAATTATACCGAGGCTCATGGTACTAGGTGGTAGGTGACAATCCTTAATCTATTTTTTTATTTTACGCCTAAGTTCTACTTAAGCAGATAAGATAGGTGCCACTGGTCTTTTTAATGTTGCTGAGTACACAAATTAGTTCTGTTAGGTAATCACTGCCTAAATATCCAATCTAGCGTTATTCCAAACGCGTTGCCATCAATGATCGGTTAGTTTCTCCCTTGTACTAAATATTAGTAGAGGACGGGTGATGTCGTTACTTTGATCCTAGCATACCTCGAGCGTCTAAATGGTTACGTGGTATTGATTCACGTGCCTTGCATACGATTAGCGAATGATACACAATTGCTGTACATTTTGGGTACCAAGAAAAATTCATTCAATGGATGCTCAATGACCTTCCACCGGTGAGTAAAGATTTAAAAAATCATTTATTGTATTTAATTTTGATACGTGTCTAATGTTTCCTCCCGCCCTCATTGATGTTTAAATTTCCCAAGTCACGTGATGCATATGACCCGTACGTAGATATGATGTGTTTACCGAAGAGAATGCCGCCTAACAGCCCTCTACCAGTCCTTACTCTTAAGTTTTTTTTTATATTTTAGTAATACTTATAACAGTACTTTTTACATAACGCGACCCGGGTTTCTATGAGTTATCATCATCTTCAGGCGTAAATTTAGATGTAGGTATTTACTTTTTTTGTTTCCTAGTTACCTAACGGAGGAAGAGATGAAGTTTAAAACGGACGCCAGAATAGGGGAAAAGGATGGGTTATTGGATGGGATATTCGTTTATCAGAGTGCTGTTCTGGCTTTCAAAAATAAAAATAATTAATTTAATTTTTTCTTCCTCCGTTCGCTAACTAGGTAACATTAATAAGATAAATACATTATAATGTACGCCTGAAGATGATGATATCTCATCGAAATCCGGGTCGCGTTATGTAAAAAAGTAGTGGTATCAGTAACAGTGAAAAATCCAATAAAAGTGATAATGGAATACCACAAAGTTAATAATGAGTTATGGAATTATTTTTCTTACTCTAAGGTTTCTCATGCCAGTTTTCGGGTACACTTTTTCAGTTTCTTACATTTCTGGGCACCATGAGCTGATTTTGATCTTAGGCAGGAAGTTTCTACCTAAAATCCATTCTATCTATGAATATATGCACACCATTAAGACACAAAGAGTAGCGAGAAAAGGCCCTTGCAGAGAGGAAAAGGTGCTTACAGGCTCAATTGGAGACAGTCGAGATTTTATGAGGAGGGAGTGATGAGGCATCTCTTTTTTGGCAATCGTCAGCACTCACTGACGTGCAAAAACAGACCCATCATTAAAAATATACTCTCATGATCTTTATATCGCGAACACAATAATGTTCATTCCTTGAATAGAAAAAGATAAGGACAAGTTCAGCCTCCAATAGAATTTTTACGTGAATTTCCCTTCTTCGATGCCCAAATGAATCTCCATTCAAGCTACTACGTTATACTTTACAGTTTTGGATGAACTGCTATTCGAAGAAAAATTTGCATGCAAAGTGGACTCTTAAACAAAGCGTCTTAGTTATTGTAATGAAACTTTCGCATTAATAGCAATGATTTCAGAAAGGAAATGGCATTTGTGGAGCCATCTTAAATTGCGTAAAAGCTAAAACTATGCTATTTTTTGGTAGCTATGGGATAATATGAAATACTTGAGCATTTATAAAAAGTTTACTCCTTTGAAAATTGCTTTTCACCTCTGCGCAATATTATTCACTCTCAAAATGTGACAATTTTAACCAATGCAGCTAGTGAAAGTATAAATCTAGTGTTTTTTTGTTTCTCCTTTAATATGCATAAATTCTAAGGCCAGAAAATTCAATCTAGGATTAATTGCATGAATATTTCCGAGCCACAAATCCTAGGTGAGTTTGTAATTTTTTTAACAGATTTGTTCAAACTCGCATGAATAGAACAGTTTCTAACCTGTCTGGGTGAAACCTCTTAAAATATCAGGGATAGTAGATTGACCAAAAGTGGATAACGGCGTGGTGATATAGTCCATACGACCGGCTTCACTGCTGAGCTACAACTTCTGGTGGATATTCTGCTCATCAGCGAACCCGGCCGATTTTTTTCGATTGCAAATTGCAAATTCAAGTCTTCTACTATTTCTCTTCCAACGCTTGAGTAAAATTTATAAATATTTTATCTGTGGCCTGACCAGTTCTTAGGGTATTCTGGGGAGGAAAATAAATATGATGCCCTTATGATGGTTGCAAAGAAAACCGAAACATTGGCTAAAGAAAGGTATATTTCATTATTGTGATACCTGGTGATTTTTCCGGGTATTCTTCCGCGTTTATCCATTTGTAGGACAATATTTCGCCAACTGGAGCGTTGGCGAAATATTGTCCTACAAATGGATAAACGCGGAAGAATACCCGGAAAAATTACTAGATATCATCATAATCTCCGCGGAAGCCTACTTGGAAATATTTCATTATTATTTATTTTTTTAAAAATTACGACCAATCTTCGAGAAAAGACTTACGTTCTACTCTCTGAGTGCAAAAATCATTATTTATTTCTCATTTTTACGGAAACTTCACCTTTGGTTATTTCATAGTTCTTTTGTAAGAGTAAGGATTAATAAGTGGCGGGTGACGTCACTACTCTGGTCCCAACATACCTCGAGCGTCTCATTGGTAACGTGGTATTGTCTCACGTGACTTGCATACTATTAGAGTTATGATGCACCATTGCCGTGTTTTTTGGTGCTAAGAAAATCATTCATGGGAAGCTCAGTGACCTTTTATTGGAGAGTAAAGTTATAATAATATTTTAATAATTGTTGAATTTCATTTTGATTTGCGTTTAATTTTTCCTCTCGGGCTCTTTGATTTGTAATTTCCCCATGTCACGTGATTCGTACGTAAGGTAGGTACACGTGTTTACTGAAGAGGGTGCCACTAACCCGCCTCTACCAATCCTTACTCGAAGGTTCTTGTACTCATGTCTTCAATTGTCCAGTCTTATTAAGCGTAGAAACAAGAGTGGGGCGTCACTCTCCGTGGGCACCAGATCCGGACTCCTCCTCACTGCCCTGGAGGGGCCCCGTGAAATCGCTTCCGGGCCCGTTCAGCATCATCTCCTCGTCGGCAGGGCGATCGGGGACCGCTGTCGTGGCTGGAGCCTCCGCCGTGGTCGCCGTGGGACTCAGTCGCAGCTGCTCCGGTCGGTCGTTCTGCAGGGCGTCGCATGGTTCGAGGGGGAATGGCATTCGCGAGGGGACGCAGCCGGAGAGGGTGAAGGAGACGGTGGATGTGGTGGTGGGCACGTTAGGGCCCGTCCTCCGGGTCACGAAGACGGTGCGCGTCACCGGGCCGGCCTCTGCGGCCGCCGCGGGAGGACTCCTGGGAAGTGGGGGCGTGGCCCCCGAGGAGGCGGGCTGCAGGATCTTCATGAACATGTTCTGGAGGCCGGAAAAGGTGCGCCCCCCCGCCCTCATCCGCGATCCGTCCTCCCTCGGGTCTAGCTGCTGCCTCTCCGCGCTCGGAGCCCTACGAAGAAAAGAGTTGAAGCAAGAGTTCAGGCCAACGGTTCGAGAGGTGGGCGATTCACAGTGGACTGGAATCGAAAAACAAAAGTGGATGAAATCATGAAATGACGTTATTCGAAGTGGGAACCTGTAACTTTGCAAAAATAATCAAAAATGGTTGGCAATCGATAAAAATGATGCCAATTGCCATGCAAAATTCGTCGTTGCCTGGAAGCTAGCTCGAATTATTTAAATACAACACACTCATTCCCAATGTTTACCTTGCGAGAAGAAAATATAGCGAAGCTATGAAAATTCTTAGAACCGAGAGGTATGAAATGTGTTGATTGGTTGCCGGTAGGGATGAAAAAGAAAGTGATTGCATGGCAATCAGCGTAGCTATCATGGTAAATAGAAATTTTTTCAACGCTGAAAAAAATGCTGAGAACGGCTGAAAAAGTGGGCAAAATTACGTATAAAATAACGTTTTTCGAGATGGGAACCTAAAATTTGCAAATATATTTCAAATTGGCTGACAATCAATGAGACGGATGTCAGTTACCATATAAGGTTAGTATAGACCTGCAAACTTTGACAAACCTTTTTAAGGAACTGCATTTTTCTAGTGGATCTTAGAAAAATCAAGTTCCTTCGGAAGCTATTGAAATATTTCCATGGAATAAAAACGGTAAAATATAGTAATATGATATTTTTTTATTTTAAATTTGTTTGAGAGATGTCGAACTGATTGTGGGTGTCCATACGTTACAAAATGCCTGACGCTAATTTAACGCGATTTTTTACTTGTAATGGAGAAAAACTAGCGTTCACAAAAATATCTACGTCGAAATATTCATACAGGGTTTTAATGAAGTGTTTTGAATAAACAAACGAGGAAAAATTAAAAATACGCATTCGACGAAAGTCACGTTAGTTTTTTTAACAGATAGCCGGGGCATGGCTACGCGCGACAGGCGTCAGATAGCCACGACTCGCTTAACGTTTTTGATTGACAACTAAGATTTTTCGTAAACTTTTTCATGTTTTATGAGCGGTGTAAGTAATTATCGATATTTAAAGATCCCACAATGATGTGATAAGGGGCGGATTTATAGGGGGGCCACAGGGTTCTCGACCCTCCCCAGCCCAAATGTTAGCAAACATTTTAATTTTTATTAGTTTTATAGATGTAGTATCCTTGTAAAGGAGTAAAGGGAGTGTATATGCAAATGCAAGTCCCAAACGTGAGAGAAGTTTGAGTTGTATTTAGCGTAGAGCGTATCACCCCCTACTGTAAAATCCCAGTATCTCCCTGCGGGTATCCCGTACTCTCCGAATCTAACTCATGACCCTCCCACCCAGTGGCGCAGCGAGGGGGGGTTTTGGGGGATAAACCCCCCCCCCCAGGAGCACAGAGAAATTTTTAAGTTTAATCCATTTTACTTAATTGGATTGATATTAGATAGTGCAGAATAGTGTAAGGATTAATAACATATCCCGCAGAAAGTCGTAAACTCAACATTTTGAACCATTTATCTTAAAATTCCACAATTTATTAATCTCGCAACTATCGCTTATCCTGGAGGGTATTCCATACCCCCACACACCCCGGTATTAGTTGCACCTAAATCCCCCCTAGCCTTAATTCCTAGCTGCACCCCTGCTCCCCCCATATTATTTGCTGAATCCGCCCCTGGATATTTTGCCGTCACAATGGATAGTAAAACGGAAAAAGTGGCTCTCTAATTTTCAAACAGTGAAAAAGAAAAATGGTGACTGGGTTCGGTACCGATATTGATAGTCTGTGTGCAGTCTGCCCGCCGCCGTCGAGGCGGCCACGGACTCGAGGCGGAAGGGCGGCGTCGCGGCGCCGTCTGTCGGCTCGTCGTCGTTGGGGCACGCGGGCAGCGGGTCCGAGGGCACGATGCACGACGAGAGGTGCACTTCGGTGAGCACGCGCGTGGCCGTCACGAACACGGTGGACCTCTTGGGAAGGGGTGGCGCCGGTGGCGCCGCCGCCGGCGTCCGGAGGAACCAGTTGCGCGGCTGCGCGGGCGGCAGGAGCGCAGGCGACGGCGCGAAGAGGGTGCTGCACCCGACCAGGAGGAGCAGGGGTGCGGCGGGGAAACCAGCCATCACGGACAGTAGTACGGACACCTGCAAAAACAATGAGCAGAAATCGGCTCAAGAAAAGCTGCGAACCCTGGCTATTAATAGCTGTTACACTTCATGGCGCTCACAATCAGTCCTCATTCGCCTTATTGAGACCCCACAATGGAAACATCATCACTCATTCATTCATTCACACCTCATTCAGTCATGGTAAAAACTTATCATTCAAAGATGTCCATCGCCACCATAATTATTTGAAGGGCCGAACTCTCTATCTTTTCACAAATTTAATTTCGACTCGATATAGCAGACTTATTACGTTAATGTTGGGTAGCTATGGATTTTAATGAAGAGAATGTCATGTGATTAAATCTAGTTGTAATTTTCACAGGTTGATTTTTTTAATTAGCTTGACGTTCAAAAGCTTTTCATTTACAAAATCCGCGAGAATTGAATTGGAAGGTCCGGATATAATTCAATTGCTGCAGCAAAAAAGCCTCTGGTAATGGTCCGAAGCCATTGGTTCCGCCTGTCCGGTTTCAGACTGCATTTCCAAAATAGATTATAATAATGATGATTCATTAGGTTTACAAATAACATAGTTACCCGTTAAAGCAGGTTTACCAGGAGCATTGTTACTAGTTAAGATAGGTTTACCTGGAGAATTGTTACCGATTAAGGCAGATTTACAGCGAGCATTGTTAGAATCACCGCGGATTGCCTCCCCTCCTAAACTGCATGGACGATTACCTTTCCTCCCATTTGTAAAAAGGTTCCGGAGGCCTCATGGTCATGACCCCTGGCGTCTATTGGATATCCGGTGAACGTGGCCAAATTTACGTGGGGGAGACTGGTGGAACGATAGCCACTAGGCATAAGGAGCATCGAAGAAATTTCAGACTTGGAGAGCCCTACAAGTCTGCTGTGGCTAAACATAGCATTACTAAGGACCACAAGATAAAATGGGATAGCGCCAAATTAATCCGCAATTCCAACAACTTCGGGGACAGGCTTGCTTAGGAAGCCATTGAGATCAGGTGGGAGCAGCTGGGAATTAAGGATGGGAGGGGGGGGGTTTAGGTGCAACTAATACCGGAATGTGTGGGGGTATGGAATACCCACAAGGATACGCGGTAGGTGCGAGATTAATAATAATAAATATCGGAATTTCAAGATAAATGGTTCAAAATGGTGAATTTTACGTCTTTCTGAGGGATATTTTATTAATCCTTACACTATTCTATTAGTAATATCAATCCAATTAAGTAAAATGGATTAAACTTAAAATTTCCCTGAGCTCTGGGGGGGGGGGAGTTTTATCGCCCTAAACCTCCCCCCTCGCTGCGCCACTGAGGCTTAATAACAATACTCCAAATCGGAATACAAAACGAGCGCATAGAAACGGGAAACAAACAACAGTCGAGGATAAAAACTTATCAATGTGTGGAATCCCATTTTAAACAAAATAAAAAATGATAGAACTCTTCCTTTTCATCCCAATTACCAAGATATTTCCGGCCGATCAGGAGTAACCTGATTACTGTGACTTTTTGTAGTTACATCTCAGCGATTTTTTCAGTCAAACATATTCACTCACCATTTTGACGGTGGACGAGTCGTACGTTGAAACGTTGGTGATATACAACAGTTTAAACCGGTGGAGATCTCAAGATGACTTCACATAATTTATTACATCACATCATTCCCTTCCTCCTCGATAAACTAACATTCTTCCCTCTAACATGGATTTGAGCATCCCTTACCCCATTACGTAGTGTTGATGTGAGGATAGGCGTGAAATTCCTCGGATTATTTTGGGCGGTCTTCAAAATTGCGAGATGTTACCGACCCTCTATTTCGTTGAAATGTATTGCATGCCCTTCAGTAATTCCTAGGAGATCACCTCTTTTCGGCGCAGGGGTGGATAAAGGACGATTTTTGGGGGAGGTTTCACGACTTTCGACGTCTCCTTGGCTGTATGCAATACCTCTCCACAACAATGCGTCTGCTTAAGCCTGAATGGCACGATATTTTTATCGCCGATGGCGGAAATATTCCATCCCTCTTTTCATCACTCGGCACGGCCCTTTTTCCGTCGCTGAAACTATCGATGGTATTCGTATTTCAGCTAATCAGAATTCACGGTCTCTAACAGCGATTGCAACGCGACGCCAGGTTTTTAATGGAAAGACGTTGTACGTTATACGTTATATTATACGTATCACGTATTACGTTATACGTTGTACGTTAAGTACGGAAAGTGACGGGATAAGTGATGGAAAAAGGGACGTTGGGAATGGCCGTGTGATTTAGGAAATGACGATTCGAGCGATTACTCTTTCGGTCCCTGAAAACTATCGCTGGAGCTGTCACTCTGAGGAACGGAAAAAATGCTCAAGTGATTCGGTCTTTTGATAAGTGGCTTATAGATATTCTGTCATTACCTTTAGACATTGCGCGTTGAATAACCTTCAATAAACCTTACTTGGAAGAGGTATCAAATACGCTGACTCCCGCTGGATATGTACTTGGAGTGGATTATTGTGAAAGCGGTGGATGAATGAACCTCTCGCTTAAGAGTTGGGTCACGTACCTTGGCTCTGTAGGATATCGACGCGGCTTGATTCTCTTCCCACGGGACGGGACGCTCGTTCGTGTCTCCCAGGCTCTCTCCAACAGAATGAAGGTCCTCCACTGGACTCACGTCCAAAGGGGCCGCCGCCCCCCCTGTTGCCCCGCGCCGCCGTCGGGGCTAGCTAGAGGTTATCTCGGACCATCGTCTCGCCTCCCCTTGTCTCGCAAAAAGGGTCCCATGTCAACGCGTATCCAGACGCTGTTGTCAGGAATTCCCGGAGATGGAGCTTTTTCTTTCATTTCAAGCAGCTTACGGCGAGTTCTCAGGATTTCTCTCGTAAAAAAGGCGACCCTGGTGAGTGATGAAGGTAAAGCATTTGGTGGCTGAGAAACATTGAACTACTGAAGCAAATCTAGGTGGAAGATAGGTGCGTGTTCTCAGGGTTTGGCGTTAAAGTGGGGCGAAGCGTTTGGAGTGGGTGGGGAGTCAGGGGGTGCGAGGGAACTAGTGAATGGCAGATTCATCCTTCTGGGTTTAGACAAGGAATAAATAGGAATTGGATTTAATGTTTGTAATGTTGGATTGGATAATTGGATGTAATGTAATAATTGAATTTCACGTCTTTATTACACGTTGTCGACACAAGGGAGTTATACATTCGAAAATATAGCAGTGTATAACTCTCTTTCTTCCGGGTTGAATGAATTGATAAAAAAAGAAAAAAAAAACTATATTAAAATGTCTGTTAGTCCATCGTTGAGTTAAGGTAATTCTTGGGAAGATGTAAAAATGGATGGCTCTCTAATGTAATTAGTCAACGCGCCAGATCAATTTTCAACGCCCTAACGATTCGTGTATCCGCTTCGTGTGTTTCTTGCTTTCCTTGGCTTCCAGATGCTACGAAACCTTTGCTCCGCTGAGAGATATTGCATACTCACCGCCTCTTTTCGGCGCTGGATCAGATTATGATTTTTTTTGTTCAAGGCTTTCAGCGGCCCCTTGGTTGTATGTAACTCCTCCCGGCGATAGTGGGTCCGCTTAGACAAGTGACTTTTTAGATATTCTCCGATTTTCTGCAAGCATTGTTTGTTGATCGGGTGAAGTAAAAATTTGCATTTTCGAGCGATATTAATACAGCGCAATCCCTGCAATCAAGTCTTGCAGTAATCCGGAACATCCACTAATCCAACGTGCCGGGCTCACTACTAATTATCTGCTAAAATAATTTCAATAGTCTTAAATGAAAGATTTTTCAATAAATGTAATTATTTTACTGTCATTTGATGAGCAGGTGCGTATCTGTTCCATTATTATCTTATACATATCTATATGTGGTTTCGGTGACGTGACCCTCTGTATCGGAAAAGGAAAATTAAATAATGAAAGGAAATGAGGTGGTCAGGCGCGCGACGAACCTGCATGTTGGAGTACCTAACGGCTTGATAGAAAGTCGACATTTTATCCTAAATTACTGTTATTCAAAGTATTTCATAAATTGCAGTTGTTTCCAGCACGATTTCCAGGATTTTTCTATTATTTCCTCTTTAAATTTTTTTCAGGGAAGGGCTCCTTCACAATTTTTAAATATTACTGTCGAATGTGATAGAGTTTGAAAGACAAGGAGCCCAGCGGTTTTCAGTTGTTTCATCCGTCGCCTGCTTCACGATCTATTCACGGCGAAACATTGTCGGGCTGAAAAGTTCATGGCGTCACTGGCTCTTGCCGAGCGGTACACCGCTTCTCCGCTACTTCTCGGCCTCGCGCATCCGTCACACAAGGCTCGTTGTCACAAGCATTCTAATGAGCGATTCTTTGCATCAAAGATTGAATCACTTTGAACGACTTAATGAACGAGAACTTTAACGACGTCACAACTCATCAAAGATGGGTGGCACCTTTTGAATGTTTTATTCATGTTTGAAAAGAATGGCTTATGAGGAAGACTTTTTTTTCAAAAGTAAGAAGTAAACAGTAAAAAATAAACAAACAGTAGTAAATATTTTATGAAAACTAAATCTACAAGGAAGAGTAAACTTTCACATGATATGTAGGAGAGACATTCAATTAAACATTTTCTTATCAATTGCAAAAAATATACCGTGAGTAAAATCTATTACTTTTATTCAACACTTAATCTCAGAAATTTTTGTTGCAGCACATCCTTCTACCTAAATGCCGAATAATCTAATGTAATTGCGATTGAGGGTTTGAGTGAATGACCCCGTCACTATTATTTAAATTTTGCCAGGAATTACGGGAGGGGCGTCGTTCCACCTCCCCTCCATTTGGTGTTTTCGGGACCAGCGCTATATCATCAAATTTGTGACCTTCACCTGTCCTCGAGCATGTTGTCATGATTTTCATTGAGAAGGAGCGACCTTTTGACACAACACGTTACGCGTGCTTACGTGTATTTATTTCCGAACGAAATGCGAGAGCTTCATTTTTTTTAAACGATAGTGTCTTCGTTGAACTCGCGACCGTCAAAATGAATTCACTCACTCACTCTCCCTCAATAGGAAAGAAACCCTTGGGTCGGGTTCGCAGGATACACTCCTGGAGCAGGGACTATAAGCGATCAGCTTTTCTCCTCTGCCACCAGAAGGGGAAGGACGGGAAGGAACAAGGAAAGGAGGCGCCGCCGCGATGAGAGCCCGACGACGCCTCCAGGGGTAGGACGGGGAAGAAGGGGAGGGGACGAGGAATCCTGCACCGTCACAAAGGCGGGCAGGTCCTACCATCAGCGAAACCAAGCATAAGCAATTAATGTTCTAACGACCTTGGAGGATTATTCTATGACGAAGAATAATCCAACGATCAAATCGTTAGATAGTCACTCTCCCTCAGTGATTCTACCCGAAGGTTGGTTTGAATAGGTGAGGGTAGAGCTCACATCATACTAAGTCACAGCCGTGTGAGTTAGCCACACACGCCAGTTAGGCATACCCACAGGGTAGGTGAGCCAGTTCCTTTATCTTGGCCACCTCGGACTTCGAGGATTTTGTTTTGGGGTGTTCGAATGCTTCATTCTTCCCCCCCCCCCATCGACCACCCTCGATCGGCAGCCAAGCGCTCTACCCACTAGGCTACCACGCTCCCCCAAAATGAATTACTGTTTCGAATTCCTCTTGTTAGGCCTCCCTCGCTTGAAACCCTCTGGCTGGACACTCGCTTGAGTGACCGAAACGGGTCTCTTCCGTGACATCAGTTGGCACTTAAGCCACCGACAGGCATTCGCCTTGAAATGCTGCTTCGATATGGAGTGCCGATTACGAGCTTCACTGGGCCACTGACGGGCCAACCCAATGGGGACGCGACCGTCCGTAAAGGACACTCGAACCTCCTCTTGCCGCACTCCTGTTGTTCAAGTCGCTCATCGCAATGGCGCACATTCCATTCAGAGTGGGAGGAGATCAAGGCGGGACGCGTTAATTGCACTCGGTCGGTCCTTTTTCGTGACATGTATCAATCACACCCTATAATCATATTGATGTGTATCGTGGTGTATAGAATATGCAGCATGCTTTGGTAATAGCTAGCGCGAATTCAACATCAACACTCAAGGGCCTATGGTAAATCCGCCATTTGTAACTCAAACTCCCAAAAGAGCATCAATAAACTCGAATGATTCGTTAATTAAATATACAGTGTTATCATTAAAGAATGGTGCGGTTTTGAACATAATGTAAGTGAAAACAGAATAACTTGCAGTATGCATTATTTTCGAATTTGTCATATCAAATAGTTTTTTTACATAATTAATAAATTTCAATACATGCTCGCTCATAGTCGCTCGACGAGAGAGAAACATGACATTAGCCAACTCCGAACGAAAGGTGCCAAGGGGACCACGGCTTAGCGTCCCATCTTACGGACGGAGTGTTGCAATTAAAGTGACCTCCGCAAGGCACTCATGCAGGGATCGGCAGCCTCTGAAAAATCTCTACCACCGCCGAGAATTGAACTCGGAATCAATGGGAGGGAAGTTAGCACTTCAGGAGTATGGTACTAAAAAATAAAAAAACACTGTCAGTCACAGAACTATTAACCGCTACATCGGCTGCTCGTAGTGGCAGTCCTACGCGTGATTCAACGCGGCAAATCTGGGCGTGGCTTTCGCCCAACTTCGCGTTCAATGCGGCAATGGAAGGAATGTCCCGATCTAAAAAAAAATAGGATAATCATATTTAACTCTTTTGTAAAGGCCGTTTCACACGGTACACGGAATTCCGCAATCTGACGTACGTGCGAACGCCCAATCAAAATTGTGTCGTGTAAAGTGGTGAATTGCTAGAACACATGCGAGAATGTGTGGATGCGAGACGGCAAAATAGCCCCTGTTCAAAATTTCGTTCATGCATTCGCGCAATTCTACACCATTTTAGAAATTAATGAAGCTCTAACCTGCGCAATTCCGTGCCCCGTGTAAAACGGCCTTAACAAAATTGGGGGAAAGGGTGAGAGCTAAACATTTTTGAAGTCGGAAATCAAGCGACCACCTAACATGCATACATCACATATAAAACCTTGCATTTGGGCGGTTCAATTTTTTAAATTATAATACGAGAGCCACCAAATATTACGTAAGTTTTTATAAAGATGGAAATATTTTATCATAAATAGATTCCCTTGGCCTCGCATGCGATTTATTTTTCCATATCTGTGTACACGAAAACAAATCTTACATAACTGCGAGACACCGCTAATTTTACCGTCCAACTTCTCACCTTCCCATTCATATACTCCTTCCTAATAGCGTAGTTTCCTTCATCAAAGAAAACGAAAGGCATTGATTGCGATTCGTTACCCAAAATTAATGTATTCATAAAATACAAATTATTTGGTTTAGAAATCCCAGTTTAGACGAATGTTAATGTTCAATTTTAACCTCATTTGAAAAAGTCCAGATTGGCGCCCATGCGATGCCACTCCACGTTACTTCACAGGGACCTAGATTCTATGCGAGTAGTCAGGAGTTTTACATATCTGAGATTACCATTTTCGTCTGAGATTACCAATGCATGCATGTGGCACAGAGCTCAGGGAAGCATCTCTTAATAATCACTTATTAAAACTGCCCATGGCCGGAAAGTTTCCATCGTTTGATATAAGGAATTAATAATCCTTATTTAAGACAAGCGCTACATGCTAGCAGGGTACTCTGCTACCTGCTTGCAGCCTGCATCGTAGCGGCGCTCATAGCCTCGCACCAAAGTGGCCTCACACGGCGGCAGCCGGAACTAGAATGACGTCACACGGGCTTTCCCCAGCAGTCATACTTAGCCGTCGCGTTTTCGCGCGCTTGAAAATTTTCACTTTTCATTTAATCGCGAAAAATAGATATCGTCATTTGAAATTCTAAAAGCGTGAAATACGTTCTCCAGGGGTGATAATCTTTCGATTTAGACAATTAAAAAAATAGGAAACCACCCTATTCACACTAACATTATTTCCACTAATAGGGTGGTTTCCTATTATTTTTTTAATTGCCTAAATCGAAAGATTATTACACCTGGAGTACGTATTTCACGCATTTAGATTTTTAAATGACGATATCTATTTTTCGCGATTAAATGAAAAGTGAAAAATTTCAAGCGCGCGAAAACGCGACGCGTAAGTATGAATGCCGGGAAATCTCTCCGTGAGACTTATTTCTGGTTCCCGCTGCCCCTTGACCCTGCCCGCTGACCCCTGCCCGGTGACCTTGAGGCGAGGCTTAGCGCTGATACGACGCAGGCTGCTAGCGGGTAGCTGAGTACCCTGCTGGCTGGTAGCGCTTGTCTTAAATAAGGATTATTAATACCTTATCAAATGAAGAAAACTTTCCGACCTTAGCCAGTTTTAATAAGTGATTATTAAGACATGTTTCCCTGAGCTCTACGCCTCACGCATGCATTGGTAACCTCAGACGATGTATAACTCCTATCTTCTCTGGTGCTAGGTCCCTGTGACGTCACGTGGAGTGGCATCGCGTGGGCGCCAATCTGGCACTTTTCAAATGAGGATAAAAATGGACCATTGCCATTCGTCTAAACCGCTATTTCTAAAACGAAATAATTTGTATATTTTGAATACACTAATGGTGGGTAACGAATCGCAATCAATGCTTTTCGTTTTCTTTGATGAAGGAAACTACCCTATTTTAAGAAGAACATTATATTCAGGCCCGGCTTAAGGGTCGGGCAACGGGGTCGACGTAGCTAGGGGGGCAAGCAAACGCCCGAACAGCAAAAAACATTTGTTTTCCGATTTCATAAATTTAATATTAAGGAAACCCCCCTCGGGAATGTTAAAAAAATTCCCGTGGGAGGTTCCCCGGGCCCCCAGTTTAATTGGCGGGTACCGTACCAAACCCCCCAGTAGAGGGACGACACAACAGCAGTTTGCCCGGGTAAATACGTAGACTTGATCAGGCCCTGATTATCATCCCCTCGCCCGTCCGCGCCCATTCAAACCGCATCCTTTTTCAACTATTATTCGCCAACGTGTTCCCCATGAACGGCAGTGAAATTTACTGCCATTAGTAAAAAGTCCCCTGGACTAGGAATCGAACCTTGGACCTTTGACTATCCGGGCACTTTCCACTTCGGCGTTGGAATATTTTCTTCGCGGACGCGCACTCGAATTTGGCATTTTGTGGCTTAACTGAGGCAGATACGCCAAAATTCACGTAATTTTTGCACTAAACGGCAGTATCTCGGCCAAATCTATAGCTAATGACCATAAAATAATAAATTATTCGATTTTGATCCTCCCCCCATAAATGGCATTTGAGCGAGGGTCAGCAGCTCTCCTAGAAGTCTCAACCTTTTTAGGTCTTATTTTTGATCAGTCCCGCAACTTTTTTTCATTGGGCCAAACGGATTTAAGAAAACGATTTTTCCGATTCGCCCTAGTGTACAGGCCGAAACACTATCTTCCCCACTTTTATTCATACGACCTACGCGAAGCGCGAGAAATGCGCTTAAAATGGTAATCTTGTAGGAGAGTTTAATAAAGTTTAACTTTTTATTTTTTCGTACGCCTCATTTTACGGGTCAATTCAATTTATTTGAAAAATAATCTCAAGCGGAATCATTAGTAACATTTAAGACCGATTAAGAGAGCAATGAAAAGTATCTTGGCTTGGTACAGTATCCTTATGACAGAGTTCGAGAAACATGAATAACTATATGCATAGTCACATCATATTTGATGGAACACTACTCTTTCATTTAAAGCATCAATGCCTTAGTGTATTATAGGGAATAAAATAATTGGAAAAACGACGAATTAAAATCACTCGGATCGCCGTTCTATTATATTTTATAAAATCTCATAAACGCATAATGATCCATCAGCAGCGAATACTTTATAGCTACGATGGTAAGTAATTGCAAAATTATGGTATTAACCAAATTTTATCAGCCGAAATAAAGTCATAAAAAGAATTTTTTATTGTATCCCGTTTAGGACATTCAAAAAGGCCTACTAATTTTAACAGATGACAATCGAAAATCGGGTGTTCATCGGAGGCTACGGCGCAAGCGCAGGTATCGTTTAGCGGGAAAATGCGATGGATACGTGGGTTGATGTGATGATATAGTTTTATTAATATTGAATGAATTACGTTAAGCATGGCATCTTTCGACGAACCTTTATTTAAGCTAAAATACCAAAAATACAAACTGAAAGTGAAATTATGGGAGTCCGAATTCAGGAAAACAAATGGCAGAATCCCCGCAAAGGTGTGTATTTTTATCGTACCTGTACGAAATTCTTTAGATGGTTCCTTATGTCAAATCAAGGATTAATGGATATCATTTCTTATAGGATGATATAAAATCAGCGTCTCCAGATATCCGTGAGGCATACAGAAAGTATTGGAAGTTGAAAACTTTGAATCTTCAGCGAACGATTTTGGACCCTATGTTGCTAGTCGAAGATGAAAGCTCTGCTTTAACCTTTGATGATGTCAAGAGTACAAGTGAAACAAATTCTCTGTTCTCCAGTAAATTTGAGAGCGTTAATGGTGATTCCAGTATGTCAATAACATTCGAGCCCACTGAAGACTCCCAAGCTAGTTTAAATTGTGTTGTTGAATCCAGACTTAATATTAAATCTCCAGTTCCGCCATGTGAAGAATTACAAGTATCACAAAAAGATGCAAATGTCTGGGGCCCTCATTTGAATAAACAGAAGGAAGTGAAAGCAGATAATACTGACACAATAAGTGTGAAACCTAGTTCCTCAAGTCAGTTATCCAAGAAATTATTTGGTGGTTCTAAGTTTAATCTGAAGCGTAATCCTCGAAAGTCGAGTAGCTTTTCTCAAAGATCGAAGAGTGACATCAATATAAGACCAATAAGTGTTTCTTTGCAACCTTCAAGCAAATTGTATTCATCTCAAGAGGCGGCCCCTTCGAAGCCTGTTCATTTCGATTCTCCTCCCCTTGAAGACTCCTTGGATTTTTTAATAGTGACTCCTTCAGAAAATCGTCCCTTTAAAGTGATTAAATCTAATGAGCACCTCTCCAGGAACTCAATAAGTATCATAGACCAGGCAATATCGGAGCCGAAGGCGTTAAAAACGAGACAACTAAATGACGGATGGGTCAAAAGACATTCATTGATTGGAATCTCAAGAATAGAAAATGATCCCATCAGTGGAAATGAATTAAATAATTCGTTAAATAGCGGTGAAGAGCAAGAGAATATCTCGTCGACAGAGTCTAAAGTCGAGGTTGATGACGATCTTGTTAGTGATTCTGATACTGAATCCAGTCAGAAAACTTCATTTTTTCAGGCCTGCATGAAACGAAAGAAAATTTCTGATAAAACTCAAGATGTTGAAGACTGTGATAATCGCACAGAAATGAGGCCAGGAAAAATTCAAAAGAGGATCTCCTCACCTTCAGAATCTGATGTGAGTGCTGCGAAAGAGTCATCTAATGTTGTGGTCTCATTACCAAAGACTGTTTTGAAAAAATTATCTCAGGCAACTGATGATTCATTTGATTCTTCGAAGTCCAAGCCAGAAAATGGGGAATCTAAAGCTAAAAAATCAAGCAATAGTAAAGCCAAGGCTTTAGAGAGGTAAATATATTTTAATACAATTTATAACCACATTTCATGGGAGAACTGTGAAGAGCTTTTCAAATTAAAACCTACTGTTTTCATATTTGTCTGCCATGGTTAACACTTCTTCACTTGTTAATGTTGTAATTCTTTATTATCTTTTTGGTAAACTTAGCTCAACTTCCTCTTCTATCTTTATCTTGAAGAATTTTACTTCCGAAGGTCTCGTGCTTGCGTTCTGCTGATGTTTTCTATACTTACCAGGGATAGTCAAGTCTGTGTGTAATGAATACTAAGCATTTTAGTTTCGTTCCCCATTTGTTTTTGTGGCATTTAACACTGTTTTTTCCTGGAATGATCTTACGATTGTGTATGTATATTCCTATGCTTAAGACTTAACCCTTTTCAGATGGTGAAGTTCTTTCCTTAGCATGACTACTTGACTTAGCTCCAAGAGACTATTCCGTCCCCTCGGTGCGGAGCATTTTTGCAGGACATTTGTTGAGAAGGGTCTCGCGGATAATCACACTCTCTCAGCACCAGCCTTTTTCGACCCCCCTAGCGGGCACTCCGCATTATCTCAGACTCCGAGGGTAGTTTGGCTCCCTCCTTTCCAGGTTTATAACCCTACCAGCATAATTGGTTCCTGGTATATGAATTAGCTAAATGGATAATGGTTGATTGCATGTAAATTGCAAACTTCAAATTGAATTCCTCGGTTTTTCCTTAGGATTGTTTAAGTTTGAACAAAGCTCTACCATCTATATTAATGTATTTAATGAATCAATAATTTACATGTTGATGTTTTTACCAAAATTGAGATATAAGTTAAGATATTTATGGTGGAATTTGGTTTTAAAATTGTAAACACTTTTCAAAAGGCAGAGAATTCGTCTTAGTTATATTTTTTGAGATAGGAACAAATATTTATTTCGCAAAATGACTTGAAAAAACAATTGTATGACCACAGTCTTTTACCGCCAAGAGGGGTAATATAAGACGGGGGTTCCTGGTACCTGCTCCCAGATTTTGAGGGTAAGACCTAAGCCCCGCTCCATTGTCCCAAATCTGAGATGTCGCGTACTAGCGAGTGTTATAAAAAAAAGAGCAAGGACCCATATGTGTATGGAATTCATTCGCCTGCATAGGAAAATCTCTGACTTATATTTTCGGCCTTCGTCTCCCAGGTCAAGAAATGTACTGCCGAATATTTCCGGTGTTAGTAGCAAAAGGGTTATGATGTAGAGGTCGATTCTATGACTTCTTGAAGTATCTGGTGCTGTTCACCCCAAACATTTGTATGAGTGTGTGAGTCAGTGAGTGGGTGGTTAGAAGTAGGTTTTATAGCACATATACCGATTCAACTCTGGTAATTCTTTCATGTTTTAAGTCCATAATATATTTTCTGCGTAGGTAAAAAAAATCTTGGTGCAAGTTTACAATTGAGTACTAAAAGTGATTAAAATTTGGAAATATTGCTAATTTCCTGAATACAGCTATGTCAGTCTTTGCTCATCCCAATTAGTAATGGGCCGGCAGTAAAAGGGTTTATCATGAAAATTAATTTGTTGTAAAACAATTGAATGAAATCATTTGAAAAATAGTATAGTAAATTTTTTTTATAGAAACTCCCTCCCGTAGCAACTGTGGTATTAACTAAAATTTTTTTTTCAAGTACACCTTTTCTCCGTAGTTAGTGAAAGTCAAAAAGCTGTTGACTATCCAGTCCTTGGCCATATACTGTGATTCTTGTAGCATGTCGTCATAATCTATCCTCCTGAGTGACATCCCAACCGAGTAGAGACTTCAATATCATGGCTCTTTGTGACTGCTTCAATGGCTGAAATCAATTTGCATATTCCGTAACTTGAGCAGTGAAACGATGTTAAATGAATAGCTGGATCGCCATTATTTCAGTAACTCTAATATATTACTCTGAATCTCATCTCTCTCTCTGAAAATTGCTCTTTTCACTATTAGGTAATTAATTCCAACTGTCTTGCGATATTAACCTTCCGTCGGGTGCAATGGATCTGACAGGCACAGCGCGAGAGTTGTTTTCGCATTTATGCCGACAGATCAGTGGTGGATAATTTAGCATAGTTAAACAAAATAATGGCACAATAAAGCAAAATATAAGCATTATTAGCTAAAAAAGTCAGAAAAATAAAAAAACTATGACCTTATAGAATTCACATGCTAAAATACATTACATATGATAATACTTAACAGCTTAAAGAGCACATCAAATCGCACCTTGCTGGACCGGTCCGAGGCTTTATGACACTGTGTAAAGGGGTGTATACTCAGCAAATAAGACATCATGTAAGTTTTTGACTGCCTTAATAATTTTACTTAAAACTTTAAAGGTGTACCACTGAGCCATTCTAATAGTTAATAACGTTTTTTTTAACATCTCTGCCTACCAGGCTCATTGCGCCTGGACTCAGCAATTCCAATATTGCGCCTGACGAAAGGTTAATTAGGGAAACCCCTATTCATAGAATATGCTTTCTCTCTTCATTTCCTTTTATGTCATTTTGGTGCCTGTGTTAACATTCCATAATGCTATTTTATTTTTCCATTCTCTTTTTCCATTTTCATCTCTTTTGCCTCTGCACTTGTATGTTCAGATATTTATTTATTTTTTTATTTTATTTTATCCTCAAACCACCGGATACAGCTCTTATTGGCCATTTTACACCGGGGTGTTCAACAAGTGTAACAAGTAAACGTACACAAACGACCATGCCCTGGACCGGGGAAACCTACCCAGGCGGGACTCGAACCCGCGACCTCTTGTTTGGCAGGCGAGGACGTTACACCGCCGCCACCGAGGCCGGCAACATTACATTACATTGTTTTGTATTATCAATGGCTTTAGAGACCTTGCCTGACCCTTACTGTGCGTCCGGTCATGTAACTTCTTGGGCTAACTTCCATGATGTGTGATACTGTTTTTTTTTTTTCAAGAAAAAACATTTTCTCTTGACTGTCCTACAGATTTTTTTATGATTTTGTATGTTGCATAGTTTCTTGTCTTAGACCCACTTTGACTTTCCTGGTACATATTTTCATTTGCCCACCAAGATAAAATTTGCTTTCACCAGTCTAAATCTAGGGTTCATTGGAAGCTCTTCGGCGTAATTTTTAGGCTGTCAAAATATCACCCATCACCACCTATTTCTGATTTGAAGATATCAGCTGAATGGTTGGACAGACTTCCCTACCCTACACAATGAGTAAAGGAAAAAAACAAAACAATTGCTTAAACCTGTTGAAATTTACCAATTAAAGGGTTATTAATAGGGTAAAAGGGTAAAGTTAAAGCCAAAAAGCAACAAAGAATGTTTCTTTTTCAAGTAGGTCTTAAATCCGCCAGTACATACATTCATTTCTCACTTTACATCTCAGGTTAGCAATTGTGAATTAGTTATGATGCACCCAGCTCCCTTATCAGATAATCTTTTCATATATTTTACTTCCCTTTTACATTCTTGATTACTTTTCTTGCACAACTAATCCTCGCCCTTCCAATATGACTAATTCATTACTGTGCTACTTCCAATCCACTTTTCCTTTGAAGATATTTTTATTCACTTTGTGGTTTGGCCGATCAAGTTGTCCCGTCTGTAGTCTTGATTCCTGTTAATTTATTCTCTCCTTTACAGAAAACTTGCAAGTGGGACTGTGAATGAAAATTTTGTAAAAATCAACATTAAGAAAAAAGTTTATGCTCGTGGAAAGAAGAATACATCTTTTTCAAAGTATAAGAAGATGATGTACAAGAAGAAAGCCAACAAGGATGGTGATGAGCTATGTGGAAAGAATATTGTGAAATGCTTTAAGTGTGGTGATATAGGCCATTACGCCAGAAATTGCATGAAAGGTACGCAGAGAAAAAACACAAAATTAAATATGGGTATCTGTGATAAAACTCTCTCTTGGAAAATTATATTAATGAAATGGGCCTTTTTGTGTCTGAATTTAAATTACCAATTCAAATGTGAAATGGATGGCAAACCGTGTTTCAGTTAAAATAACTTCTGAACTTACTCATACTGTTTTGAGACAAAATTACTTATATGTATTTCATGAAATAATATTAACTTAATCCCTCCTAGGGGAAACGAAGTTATTTAAAAATTTTGGTTGAATTGTGTGACACAATATGTTCATTTCAATGAAGAATTGGGTGTAATTGCCTAGTAATAGTAATTCAATATTGCCTTGTCTCAGTCTCCTTTTTACTGTGTTAAAGTTGTATGTGTCTATTTTCCATCCTTAAAAATATTGTAATGGCTATTTATTATTTATGGTTACTCCAGTTGACAAACTGCTGCCTACTGAGGAAAATGAGGAAGATGCTTCTGAGTTTCCCACTTTAGAAGAAGTGGCCCTCATGTGCAAGGAAGCGAAAGAGGCCAAGAGCGTTTGGGATACAGGAAGTACGGATCAACTTAACGAGGTGAGTTGGAGGTTACCAGGCACTTTGTGATGGACTAATAAAAATCTGGTAAGGTCATGCTTGTGAGAGCAGGCACTCTACCACAGCCACAACCTTGGCCAATTGTTGTCTCACTCTCTTTTACCAAGCAAAATACCACTCACTCAAACAGTTGGAATTTGTTGAGTCGCAGTGAAGTTGGAGGAAGTGCTAGATGCACCATGTCCATTGTTTCTTGTTTCAAAACCACTGAGATGGTGACAATCAAATTAGAAATTTTGGTCTGAAGATTGGGGATGAATGAGCTGCATTTTTCATAGTGTTTACTAAACCATTTACTGGCTAGTTAAAACCTGTCATGTGTCGGGTTTTGATAGAGCTATAGTTCATTTAAAATATCTTTGCGATTTAGAGGCGGGCCCGCATATTTTGGAGGGTGATGGTGGAGGGCACATGACTTCCTGGAAACCAACCAAAATGCTATAGGTAGAGCCTAGTTTTCAGGAAATTCAGATGCTTTCAGACCTCCGTAGTGTTAACTTCATGAGGAATGTAGCTGTGTTGCCAAACGTCCGTCATCTTCCGTCACTTGTTTTAATATGGTGATAGCTCTCCAAAGACCCTTGTAAATGGTCATAGTGAGGAATGCAAGCAGGGAGTGAAAGGGATGGTAAGGTGTAAATCTCTTCGACCAAGGAGCTAGCCTGGCTTCCCACCCATCCTAATGAGTCTCATGGTGGCTGGTAGAAAGAGGGTTTATGAGACAGTCTTTTGTTTCCATTCTCTGACAAAGTCTTTTTTAGGAAACACCGACCTCTCTCTCTCTCCCAATCCCATATCCCTAATGTCGCAGGTCCCACCTCTCAGAGATAGGGTTACCTATGAATGTGGATTAATGATTTTAGTTTATTATTTTTTTTTTAGTTTTGAATAAAAGTACAGTTGAGGACCTCAAATCCAGAAAGCTTGGGACCAAAGGGTTTCTGGTTCTTCTTGATTTCTGGTCTTCAGCATGTGGAAAAAGTGGTACACTTTTTTTTTGAGAATTGTAATGTAATAAAACCATAACTCAGAAATTACACATGAAAGGGATTTTAACATTAATTAGCATAAACCTTCTAGCAGTATTTCAATTTAATATATGTATACAACTTTGCTTTAAAATGATTGTGTGAGCACGTAGACTCAGCATTCTTTTTACTTGTGTATTCATTCACTGATTGATGTCAGAATGTACAGTCGTTGCACAAGACAATGTCGCCGATGCTTGAAATAACCATCACTTGTAAGCCAGCACCAGACATGCGTTATTCAACGAATGACAATCACCAATGAACCATTCATTGGCATAGAAAAGCTCGTCTTGTCATTCAGACATGTGGATGCTGCCATACGTCTGTCATAAATTGTAAAATATTCGCTCTACACCTCACAACTTAAGTATGCAACCGATGGATAGCAAATATACAGTCTCAATCCTCTCAGCTGTGTAAAGGCAGCAGAGGTCTAGCTATGTGTGGATGGTCTGTTGAACATCTCATAGAAGAACATTTGTCGCCTTAGATGGATTCAAGTACGCTATAATGAAAGAGACAAAAAAGTTGCCGAATAAGTCGTCAAATCACGACCGTAGCTTCTGCAGTATAAACTATATGTGCTTAATACTGGATGAGAACGAGCAATAAATACATCTTTTTCTTCCTGCTTAATAGCTTTCGTTGATAGCATTCGCTAGCACACATTCCGATATCTATCGATACCTTCCTTTGTTGGACAGTAAATCTGTGCAAATGCTTCTATATTTTGTTAATTAATTAATTTATAAATGTGTTCAGGCTCTTGTGCTCCATATTTGAGATCCATACGTATTCCTGCCTAGGTTGTTAGCGTATGTTCATAGTGTGTGCTAACTTCCTACTCGTCCCAGAACAGGTGCCACAAGGTGGCAAGTCAAAACACTACGCAGAGGAATTTTCTAATGTTCCGGATTTCTGGTTTTCCGGGTTTCTGGATTTGGGATGTATGGTCCTCGACTGTTATTGTAAATTTTACTGCGTTACTTGCATTTGCAAGTCAGGTGCTGAAAGGGCATTTTTAGAACATTGGCAACCTTAGGCTGCAGCCAAATGTCTTTTTCTTATAACACTATATTAATCTTTCGTAACATTGTCCTTAAAAATTGCTAAAATTACATTAGTTTGCATGTTATCCTGTAAGCTTTCAACCAAGATTTTGCACTCTTGGGACTTATATATCATTAGTGCAAATTCATATTGAATGCAGAATTTTAATTTTATTGGGTATGGAAATGCAAGGAAATTATCATATTTGATAAGTTTATCAATGCTCCCAGTCATTCATTTAATTGATGAAAAATAATTTATGATTTCAAATCATTCCATTTAAAATATATGTATGTACCTAAATGGGATACCTTGCATGTACAACAAGTAATTATGATAGAAGTTAGTATCTAGCATTTTAATTATATGGTTACCTATATTCATCTATGGCTTTTATTTATTGTAAAAAATTTACTTTTCCATAAAGCTTAGTGTGTGACATTTATTGTTTATTTTTTTAGGGTGGGCATAAGGATGAAAATGAAGAAATAGTGTTTACCATAGAGGTGGAAAATAGCTGCCCCAGTAGAGAGGTCAAACCAGTCTACCAGCTTTTGGAAGGAGGAAGTTTAATTGGTATGATTTAAAAAATATTTTTAGGCGTATTTATTTAGTTTTTGATTGAATTTTAATGAAAAGTTGTCTCTGGTTATAATTATTGATGTGGAAATTCAAGTTCTCTACATCTGTGAATGGATGAAAATCATCCTACTACATATTTTATTCAAATATGCACTGGCCTTAAAAATGTATATATATATTTATGGCCAGTACATATGGCGGCGATGCAAAGCATAACAATATGCATGACAAATGGTGATTTTTGGCTACCTTTATTCAAACATTGACTTCATTTGACATTCAAACGTTGACTGGGAAATACCATTCATAATATCCCAATGTCTCTAATTATTCAAAATAAGTGCCTATTGATGGAGTGGATGAGCTGGGTGTTACTGTCAATGTCCAGAAATGTCTTATGCTCTAAAGGAAAGCTGAAGTTACATTAAAAGTATTACATATTTAGTTTATATAGTTAGTCCTTGGAAGTGGACTTATTATCCTTGTGCCATGTCCTTTAGTCTGTTGTTTTAGATTGCTTCAAGGACTCATTGAGAACTTTCTTCACCTGACCATCTTTTTAGTGGTGATAATGTCATTGTGCTTGTATTCCTACTGCTCCATGTAAGCCAGCAAGCTGTCTACGAATGCAAGTGCCTGGTTGTGACTCTTGCAATCTCTACCCCCTTTGTTTCTGCTCCTACTTCCCCCAATGCCTTCGCTTCCACTTCTTCCATCCTCTCCCGTTTCACCGTGACTGGTTGAGGAGTTAGCATGCCTGAGGGTGATTAAATCCCTGGTTCCTGTGGGCTATATTCAACTGCTTTTGAGGCCATGGCAGCAATTGTGCACTTCCGAAATGAAAATAGGTACATGGAAAGGTAATAGAGTAGACGTCCAAGAAAACTGGAAACATTTGTTGTCAGCAAGTAGAGAAAATAATAACATTTTGCAAAGGGAATTCAAATGGAAATAACAAGACTCGTGTATCCTTGCTTAAAAATAAGATAATCCTGGTGTTTTTGCGTCTGATTTTATTTTCTATAAAGATCGCGGGAAGCAAATTAAAGTAGGATGAAACTCATGTACAGATAATCCTCTTATAAATAGATTTCAGCTAATTGTCTGTCCTCATCATGTTTTTTTCAGTTGAAAAGAAGTAAATACATTCCTTAAAAAAAAGAACAGGGATTTGTTAACCTTAAATGTATTGATACTGTTGATATTCATATAATGTTAAAGTATTGAAGCGTGCTTCACCATTCTAGCCTTTGTTAGGAAAAGTGTTTTGCATTCCATTGTCTAATAAAGTGGGTTTTGAGATGTATTTGGAGGAATATATGTGTCTTGGGGACAGAATCAGCCTGTGACCAAGACTTATATCATCTCAGAAAACTCACATAGCTTTTAAGAATGGCAAGCAGTAATGTCACTATTAAATTCCTCTGTTGGTTGCAGATACTCCAAAAGAAATTTATGACACCTTGAAAATGTTTGGCCATGAGGAATTCAGGCCTGGACAAGAAGAAGCAATCATGCGTGTCCTTTCTGGCCAGTCTACTTTGCTCATGTTGTCCACTGGAGCTGGGAAAAGTCTGTGCTATCAGCTGCCCTCATACATATATGCTCAGAAATCAAAGAGCATCACTGTAGTGGTCAGCCCTCTGGTGTCTCTCATGGAAGATCAGGTACGGATGATCCACCCAGGGAAGGAAACCTGTAATATCCCTGATATTAAATACTCAGCTAATTATTTTGTTCAGAAACATTTAGATATATGTGAGAGGCATTTGCATCTTTATTAATAACTTGAATAAATAGTAGAGTGCAGATTAAAGCAGCTATGTAATTTTTAACACTTTCTCTCTAAGAGAAGCATAACATTTGGCAAACACATGACAACCAATAATTGTATTACCATTTCGATTTTTTTCTTGATCAGGTGTATGCATCTTTGAGAATTTTTCATTTTAAGTTTGTCCTGAAAATGGATTGAAAGAATAGGCACACCAATTTTCTTTTATTGTTGGCTTCGATAGACTTCAAATAGTGAAGAGAACTGAATTTTTCATTTCTCAATGCATCACCAACCAACGCAGAGGAGTATGGGCTTCCAAGAAGTCACCCCTGAAAAGTGAACGGCAGTGAAATAAAGAACAATTACTGCCTAGTGGGGCATTAGTGCGAGACTGGGGTTCACCATATTTTCTTATCTATCCACCCATATTCATTTACCATATTTATTTTATTACCATCCTTCATGCAAGGGTCTAACATCTAGCATGGTTGAACCTTGGTAAAATTTCCATGGAAATCAAAGAACCTTGTCGTGGTTTGCACACTGGCCCGGAAAACCAGATCCGTGGTTTGATTCCCAGTCCAGGAGAATTCTTTCTCATGGCAATTTATGTGAATTTCACCACCATTCACTCTGCAGGTTTGAAATAAATTACATCAGTCAATCTAATCTATAGAGGTTTTGATAGGAATTCATTTCCTTGATTTCTTTGGTCAAGTTGAAATATAGAAATACATATAGTGGAAAAAAATTATGAATTTTTTCAGTTAAATTTTATCCACATTGATTGGGAAAATTGCTGAATAATCATTCCTATTAGAGACTAAATGATTGGGGAAGGAGGGTGTTCAAATGTTCTCTTGGAATCCAAACTAAAAAATCTGAAACATGCATATGGTTGCACTGAATTATAGGCCATCTTTCAGTGCACGGTGTGTTTTTGAGAAAATATCTTTGCCCAGTTAATCCAGGTTTACAGTCAGACATCCTTGATTTCAAAGTTCATCAAAGGGAAAAATTTCAGGGAGGAAAACTCAATCACATTGACATGTAAGTTACCTATTTATTTACATAATGTTGTGTCATTGTATCCTACAGGTCCTTGGTCTTCCATCATTCTTAAAAGCTGCATGTTTGCATACCAATCAGACTGCCAAACAGAGGGAAAAAGTGCTGGAGCAAGTGAAGAAAGGCAATATGCATTTCTTATTAGTGTCTCCAGAAGCTGTGGTTGGTAGCACTGGAGGTGGAAAAGGTTCCAACATTAACTTCAGAAACTTCCTTGCGCACCTGCCACCCATTGCATTTGCTTGCATAGATGAAGCCCATTGCGTCTCCCAGTGGTCTCACAACTTCAGGCCGTCTTATCTGATGGTTTGCAAGGTGAGTGTATGTCCTTCTGAAGTGACTACATATGCAATAGTCGTAAAAATGTAATTGATATGTGAGTTTTTGTGCAGCATTTCCTGTGGGAAATGTATCCTAAGGGTGCACTCAGGGAGAGTGAGTGCTCAGAGCTCTCTCTCACCACGGGAGTGGACAATTATGCAGCATATTGAAATGATTATCTATACATATTGCAATAATCAAATCAATGAAAATTAGAAATGAAAAATTTTCCTGGGTAATTACAGTAAAACCTCCGTACCATGACTTTGTTGGGACCATAAAAAGCATTAAAAAAGTAAATAGAAAGTTACTTTACTTATGGCCTGAAATAAAATAATGCCAAAATTAATGCCTTCGGATTACGTATTTTTAAAGTACATACTCCATTCTTTTCCTGAGTGTCTAGTCGATATTATTCTTGGAGTGCAACAGTTGAAGTCGATATCGATTGGCAGTCTTAATGCAGCAATTTTGCTGGAAATAGCGCATATTGCCCTTTAGACTTACAAAATAAAATGCAATGTTGGAATCCCATTGAAATACTAGTAAATATCTATGTTCGTAACCAGTATACACTATGTATCAATTAACGTCTATGGAAATTAGGTACGGCTAGTTTGCTACCACAAGCGAAAAGGTGGTAGCTGGCAATGCACTGAGGTCATGGTGGCAATCGCATATGATAATGGCTTCATAGAAACTGAACACGATCCATATTCTGTTGGCACACCCGTTCTTCTGTGCCAAAATGCAACACCATCCACGTGTAGACCAGGTGATATTTGAATCCTCACCTTGCCCCGCTCATCCAGTAATTCAGAGCTGGGTTATGGACGTAGCCACACGGAGCAGAGCAATAGATGGATCCCTGTGGAGTGAAGTAATAGACGTAGCCGCATGGAGCAGAGCTTTGACTTCCCTCGCACATTCCTTATGTCAGAGTTGACTATGGCCATCACAGAGCCAAACCGTCAAGTTTCCCTATGCCCCTCCCTCTGTAGGTCTTGGATGTGAACCCCTTCGAAGCTCGGAGAGGAACAGTGAAAGGACAGTACTCTCCACTGCAGTTCTACTCCCTGCTTATTATGTAAATATCGATGGCCAAAATTAACTGTAAATGCAAAATACTACATTTTTTTCTCAATAATACGTTCCAGAGCATTCAAATTTTTATTCTATCCTCAGCCTCCCTGAGTGGAAAAAGTTGAGTGGGTGTTACGTAGGGTCTTTTGAATCTTATATATAGCAACTCAATACTGGCCAAGAACTAATAATTGAGCTCCTGCCAATTAGCAACAAGTTCTCAGGCAGGTACTGACTGAAAAGACCACTATGAGAAATTAATGAGCAATCACGCTAACCTGCTACAAAGTGGTTGCATTCAGGGGAAAATTCCACAGCTATTTTGGCCGTGCTCACAGTGCTCTCTCTCCTACATTGTACAACTGGACATTGTGGTAATATTTAGGGTAATTGAAATATCTTGCAAGTATCTAACATGTGTACTCCCTCTCCTCGTGAGCACCCTATGAGAATGTTTTCTGGCTACAGCTGTGAGCTTTATGATGCAGATTGATGTAGCTGATCTTTGTAGTGTAAATAAATTGTTTTGAAACCAGATTATTTATTGCAGATTTTACGTGAAAATCTTGGGGTGAAAACAATACTTGGCCTCACGGCTACAGCAACCAAGACCACTGCATTCAGTATTGCTTCTCATCTGGAAATTGCCGATGGAGAAAAAGGCATCATCAAAGGCATTCCTCTCCCTAATAATTTAATGCTCTCAGCCTCAGAGGACAAATTCAAAGATAAAGCATTGGTGGCTCTCATGAATGGTGAAAGATTCCAAGATTGCAGCTCTTTAATTATTTACTGCACTCGCCGAGAAGAATGTGAAAGGCTATCCACATTTATAAGAACCCAGTTCAGGGTAAGTACCTTGTGTAACCTTATCTTACAAGAAGGAAGGCATAAATATTGCTTGATATCATTCCCCACTTAATACCCATATTGTCAGAAAATCTAAAATCTAGTGTGGCTTTAGGCCGGGGTAGCCATTTTGTACTCCTGGAAAACTGAAAGAGTATGCTGTGAAAGCAATTGAAAATTTTGTGTATCTATTAGTTTCCTGGTGTTCTCCGTAATATTTTATTACTTTGCATGTAGATGAGAGAATATACCTTCAGATTATTGGGAGGAGAAGCTGATTATAGTGGATTAACTAATTCACTGTGGGGTTAAATCTGCTCCACCTTCAAAGGAATAATGTCTCCTTTTGGGAGTGTATATATGGTGGAGTCCACTTATAGCAAACCTGCTTAAAACAAAGTCCCACTTTAAATGAAATGAAAGCTATTCCCCTTCAAAAAATGCCTTTTCAGAATGTATAACATTCCACTTTTAATGAAGGCATATTGAAATGAGTCTTGCCTATAACTAAGTTGGCCATGGGGCGCAACATATCGTATATTATAAGCCTGTTCTAACATGTTATAAAACATGATAGCAGTATCATTTTCATTTTAAAAAGTTTGGGGCTCTAAAAAGATCCAATTATTTTCAGCACGAATGCTCAACCAGAAATCTCGCCTTTATTTCTAAAGTTATAGACAAGATTTCTATTTTATATGCATCTTAGCACCTACAACCAAGTGCGTACCCAGGGTCAAAACTAACGGGGTGCAAGCTTTTGTGGTCTTTCAAGTTGTAACATTTTAGCACAGAAATGATGAATGAAACCGAACTTCAAAGAAAATTATGACCGCAAATTTTAGTTCTTATAATTATTTTCTTGAAAAAAATAATTATTTTTTATTTTAGTTCCCTGTATTATACTAATATCATTTTTCTTTAAAAGAAATTTTGTTCAAAACTTTCGTTTTGAAATAAATTCAATTTTGCTTTTGGGAGCAGCTGCTCCCTCCTGCCCCCCACTGGGTACGCCCATGCCTACAACATAGCACTCCTCTTCTCAGACTAGAAGAATGGGTGAACTCCCACCCCTGTTGGGCAATCAGCTAAACTCATCCTTGTAATCCATCGGGCAGCTCCCACCTCCTCTCGCTAGCCACCCGTCCCTAACTTCAGTGTTGACCCCTACCATACTTGCCAGTCTCTGATGATTTCTTCTGTATCTAGTGCTGTGTTACTTAAGATCCCAATCGAATTAATAGTCATGAGATATTGATTAATAAAGGGAGTGATAAAAGCGATGAAAAGTGTTTAGTTCAAATAAAAGGTAAGAAACTTTCCAGGAAAGACAATAAAATGACCAAGACCAATGTCGCAAAAAGTATGGGATTTCACTTTTTACTTCATCAAGGATTATAAAAATTAGGAGGAACTGACGTGTGTGTGTGTGGAGCTTCTTGAAAAATAATCCAACGCACTAAGCTTGTGGATGTTGGCGATGGTGTGTTTAAGTTGACCCTTGTAAAAATGCTCCAAACGTCCAAAATCCCCCTCCCCACTTCGGAGCCTCAGCTTCATGTTGCTTTCCCAAAAATCCAAGCCACCCTCATATGACGAAGTTGGGTAATGATGAAGTAAACTTCTGGCTCCCTCAAGTCATGAGCAAAATAGAGTGGTTGTCACCATCATAAGGGAATACCAGAGTCAACTTAGGGGCTATAATGGCTGTGAATGGAAACATCTTGTGAAAAAAATTTCTCAGCACATTGATCAGTTGCAAATTTTATTTGTTTTTATCCATGCTTAAAAACTATAATACTTGCCTCTATGTTTCCATTACAGGATGATGAGCGTCCAGAAAGTAATGCTCGCAGGAACAGGATATCTTGGAATGCTGAGGCATATCATGCTGGCATGAGTGCGGCTCGGCGGAAAAAAGTTCAGCAAGCATTTATGAATGGTAGTTGATTTATTGAAACTTGTATGGTTATTATTGAGCATTTTCTTGTATACATGTTTGTGCATAACTGCAGCCACTTTTTCTTGTCAGGATCTCTCCGTATCGTTATTGCAACCGTGGCATTTGGAATGGGCATCAACAAGCAGAACATTCGAGGAATCATTCATTATAACATGCCATCTAACATTGAGAGCTATGTTCAGGAAGTGGGAAGAGCTGGCAGAGATGGATTGACTGCTCATTGCCATGTTTTCCTGGATGAAAACGTGAGTCAGTATTCCTTCCCTAGTTTCAGTCAGCCTAGGTTTTGGCAGGCTGAAGTCCCCAGCTGCCTGTCTGAAGGTTCTTGTTTTAAAGTATATATGAGGTAGCGAATAAACATAAGTATATACTTATGTTTATTCGCTACCTCATAGGGCAGGTGTAATGTTCTCTTAACAGTGGGATTGTGCACAAATTTATTTTTATTGTTGATTGGGATATTGTTTTGAAAATAAAGAGAATATTTTTCCTATCAACAATCAATCGCTTACCATAGGCGCAATTCATGGGGAAAAATTGATGGTCTAAATCCTTTCTCAGGTGAGAGAGTGGTGTCGCTGACTCCTGCCAAGTGGTTTTCTGCTGATCTGCTATTCCCGAGCCTTGGGCATTAGCCTCCCATGGTTTGGTGTTGTTTATACTCTTGTGTGCCTTACGCTCACAAGTTATGAATAGTGGACGTAGGGGAGGGACGTCAAAAATTCTAATGGAGGGCTCTTTAAAGCATAAAAAAATTCTGCTTTCACTGGAAATTTTATCTTGGAATTGCTTTGTCATTTTTTTGGGGCTTTTGTTGCTCGTATACTTCCCATTACAGGCATTAAAAGAGTTGTATATTCTTAATACATATTTTAATGCCATGTTTATTGATTTCTTGCCTTGTATAAGTGCCATAATGATATAGTATTTCTTAGTACATATAAAATGCTGCTTTTTCAAGACTGACAATGAGTTGACTGCAGATTTTTAATGAAGGAATTCAGCAACAAATAAATGTATGGTATCTTTTTAAGAAAGAAATGATCATGTTATGTGTGGTAATCCTCCACCTTATTGTCTTGCATCGGCATATCTATCAATTCTTTTAAAATTCCAAAGTGATACAAATAATATTTTGCTTTTTATGTTTTCATCTATGTATGTATGTATCTATTTATTGCCCTTATGAATTTAATAACATAGCTGTAGATGCACTTATATACAATCCTTTCTTCATTTTGCCGTATTATTAAGATGCTGACATGAAGAATGTCAATTGCCATATCTCTTCTTTCATCATATCATCACCAGATGTGTGATAATAAATTGTCCTGAATGATTTGTTTAAATTATACTGGGACCAGCCACGGTGATAACTTATACGGGAGTCACCCGCAATGCACAATCGTGTAAAAGATCCACAGAGAAAAAAATCATCTGCCTTGACCGGGATTCGAACCCAGATCCCGGTCAAGGCGGATGATTTTTTCTCTGTGGATCTTTCGCATGTCCTGAATGAGTTTTGGGAACGATTTTGGATGAGTTGGGAACCTCCCGTGGAATATATTTAAATGCTCAGTGAACTTGTAAATGTAGAAAAAAATCCTTTGATTATATTGAAGAACAATGTTATTCTGCACATAGTTGGAATTGATTCAGTGAATTATGTTGTATTTCTAAGCTTAAATGTGAGAACTATGTATTTTTATGAAAATTTTCTCCCATTTCCTTGCCCAGGGTGGAGACTTACATGAATTGAGACGGCACATACATAGTGACTCCATAGATAGACACACAATTCGTAAACTTTTGCAGAAAGTATTTGTTCCATGTACCTGTGTAAGTAGTGTTCAGAATACGAAGTCTAAGGGAGAGATGGATGATGGGAATGGAGTGGAATCAGAGGTTTCCAGTGGATGCTCTGCTTCAGAAAAAATAACCTGCCCTGGCCATGAAGTTGCTATTCCAGTGGATGAAACTATCAATGCCTTGGATATCCCAGAAGAAAATATTGCTACTCTGCTGTGCTATTTGGAGCTTCATCCAAAAAGATGGATCAAAGTCTTGAATCGAGTGTACACCAAGTGTAAAGTACAATGCTATCAAGGACCAAAGCAACTGAAAGAAGCTGCACGAAAGGTGAGTGTGTCTATAGAAATAATCAGTGGAATGTCTTCAAATGGTTTATTTGTAATGGTGTAAAAAGGAATATTTGTGGATTTATCCCTCCTGAAGTGTTGATTTCAATTTCTCTTAATGACCAAATTATGCTTGTACTTCTAATTTTCATGTACTTGAATTGATAAGAAATAACTTCATCTTACTGTTCTCCTCCTCAGTGTTTAAATAAGTGACTGATTTTTAAACCCATATTATTTTTAAGAGAAAATGAAAGTTTTTCATGAACAAAGAATTGATATCCTCGTAATATTTTGAGGTATGTATAGCTTTTCAAACATTGGACCAGAGTTAGGGAAAGTGCGGTAAAGCCCTGACAAAAAAAAACTCTCGTTTATCCTTGCACTGATAAAAAATAAAATTTGATGCAAAAATACCAGCATTATCACACCATCAGTATTGTAATGCAAAGAAACACAAGGCTTATTATTTCCATTAGAATTCCCATTATAAAACGTTTTAATTTTCTTCCATTGCTGACATGGAAATTACACATTTACTTGGGCCTCTGGTCTAGTATTGCAGAAGACAATGAGCTGTATAAAAAAACTGGATTAATTTTAGAAATTTTCATCAATGGATAACCAATCGTAAATTAAGAAAATGCTATCTACGATGGTTAAATTTAAATTCCATTGCAGTTGAATATGGCCCAAGGGAACCAGAGATTTCATTGCATTCAGGCAGGTTTATGCCACAACCAGTCATGGTCTAATGGGAGAGGAAAGATGAATTAGAATTGAGGGAAGTGGAAGCAGAGACAAAGGGAGTAGAGACTGCATGAATCACTGCCAGGGGTTTGGCTGTGAAGACAGTTCGCTGGCGTATATGGAGCTTAATAAGAGTACAATGACATTATCTCTGCTAAAAAATCCCATCTGGTCGGGTAAAGATAGCTCTCAATGAATCCTCGAAGCAATCTCAAGTAATAGGTTATGTACCAGTGGAATTAGAGGTTTCCAGTGGATGCTCTGCTTCAGAAATTTTTTTTTTATTTGCATAAATTATGAACAATATGAGAAATAAAAGAGAAAATTTGGACTATCGGTGATTTACACTGTTTCGTATTGTCTCTCCCCATCATCCTGGATAATTGTGACTTCAGTGTATTACGAAGTCATAGCCCTAGTCCCGAACCCTCCTCATATGTAGTGGATGGAGGAAAACTTCCCGCAACAAACCTCTATGGTAATGAAACCCGTCTAGAATAAGTCTAACATCTAAGTCTGCGGATTGGCCTCCATTCAGAAAAATGCCCTCTCATTCATACAAGTTTTCCTCTGAAATTATGTTACCAGGTGTTTCTCTTCATTGTGACCTTCATAATCCTTTTCATGCACATACATATTTGATTGGAGCATATTTTGACTTATTTGTTTAATATAGTGCCCAGCTTTAGCAATGGCTATAGCTTTTGACCTGGAAAGAGGAGTGACCCACGAGAAAAGCAACAGCATTGAATTCCCAGTGGTTGAGATTTCTTCTCGGATGGGCTGGGAGAGCGGACTGGTGAAGAAGCACCTGAAGGATCTTGAATGGAAGAAAGGTGGGCCTCAATATTAAAACAATGAGTTTTAATGTTAGAGCGTAGGTTTCCGCGGCGATGGTCTGATCTCTGCATTTCTCCAGGGTTTTCTTCCGCGTCAGGTTGTTGGTTGATTGACAACAGTTTCGCTGGCTGTCCTGCCAGCGTCTTCAGGTCGAAGGTGTCGGCTGTTGGTTTCTGCCTCGCTTATATACTGTAGGCTGGATGGGAGCTGCACTGTGATTGGCTGTCTGACTGGGTGCTTCTCTCTGATTGGCTCTCTCTTTGATGACTTTTTTTTTTTTTGGAAATTTGAGGAGAAGAAACTTTTAGTTAAGGAGTGCCGATACTTCCCTAGACAAATCAGGGAAGCGATAGAAATTCAAAAAACACCTTTGAATTTCAATAGAGAAGATGGATACTTCCTTCACAGCGCCTGGAAAAGAGTCATCAAAGAGAGAGCCAATCAGAGAGAAGCACCCAGTCAGACAGCCAATCACAGTGCAGCTCCCATCCAGCCTACAGTATATAAGCGAGGCAGAAACCAACAGCCGACACCTTCGACCTGAAGACGCTGGCAGGACAGCCAGCGAAACTGTTGTCAATCAACCAACAACCTGACGCGGAAGAAAACCCTGGAGAAATGCAGAACTGAGTTTTAAATTTTTGATTAAGGAATTAATATTGCTGTTTGGGATTATTGCTGTGCAGGTAGAATACTAGATAATTACTAATACCAGATGTGTGCATGTAGATTCATAGTACTTTCTTCAACTCACACTGTACAGGTAAGGATCTTATGTTCTAACCTTTCACATAATCCACCCACCTGCATTTGGTCGGTGCTACGACAATTGCTTAATTTTCTTTCTATATCCAGTCTAGCCTCTCTCTCTTTTCTTATTGGTTATTTTCTGACCATCACCACAAACATCAGCAACAAGGATATTGTCCAGCAAGTGAACTCAATATTTTTGCTTACTACTGGATACAGAATATTTTCTCCCAGCAGGTGTAGTACATCAACTTGTTGGTCATAAAGTACTTTGCAAGATTAAAATTTCATTTTTTTATGAATTATTTAGTGGTAACTTCTTATTGTCCCCAATTAGCTTGTTCAGGTGCATCATGGTTAGTGTAGTATGATGGATCCTGATATGGGTGAGTAGATAATGAGGGTTTGTACATAAGTTAATTTTTTTAAATTACATATTTGTACTGGAAATCAAAAACCACATTTTCTCTCTTGGTTGTTTATATATGGCGAGAGTCTCATAATTGTTACTCCTGTACTTTGGAATTGCCATATAATTGAAACGGTAACTTGACCCAATAGCTTTTATCGCCATGAAGAGAACCCAAGAAAACATCAGTTCAAGATTTCAGTTGAAGAGCAAAGTAGCCAAAACTTAAATTATAGAACACAGGTTTTGAATATACTAACTCTTGGAAGCTTATGTAACAAAATTCAAAGCAAAAATGTTTAATAATTGCGTAGAAGTATTAACTGGTCAAAATGACTTGTCCTGGCAGGTTAAGTGTGTAACTTGTTAATGATAAAATATAAATAGCTGAAATTAAGAGCAATAAGAAACCCTTTAAACAATAAAATGTATAAGTTCTCCTCAATAGTTTAATGGAACTTGTATCAAAATAATCCAAAACCAATTAAAATTATCCATTCCAGGATTCCAGTGTCAGAGAGCATCAGTGCATGTTAATTTTGCTGAGTTAAATTGTTTTGTTCATAAATTAGGCATAGAATTTATGTATTTTATAGCATATTTTGCAAGTGGAATTTTTGAGAAGTGCATATAAAATCAGGTTAAATCTTATGCAAAATTTATCATAAGTCTAACCCATTTTAAATTAAGAGTATACTGTATTTCGAAATGAGAAAAGGTCCCAAAAATAGCTATAATTTTTTACAATTATTTGATGTATGTGTACATTTATGTCTCATTTTTGTTGCGTGTTCAAGGTCCCGGTGGTAGGTGGAGCAGGAGTGGAATATTGGTGGAGTTCTCAGTCCTTGGCTTCCATTTTGTTGCACCTGGGAATTTGCTGCCTTCTGAATTAGATGAAGCTCTAGATTCACTTCACAACAGAGTAGTGGCTCAGGAAGAAGCCTCTCTGAAACAGCTGAATACGATACTGTCTGCACTGAATATGTAAGTGTAACTTGAGAATATCCCTTAATTTCTCATTATGGTCATTTTGCTTTTGTTAATATGTACTAATCTCTCTCAATGCCTAAAACGCAAACCATCGTGGTTTTCTGCTTAAGTAGTCTTTCCCTTCCCTGACCTACCACATACCAATCAGTATGGCAGATATGCTGCTTATTTCCATTCATAATATAATTAAGAATGTTAAAAGCATAAATGTGCTGACTAAGCCATCAAAATGGCCTGACATTATACATTATAGTGATTTCATGGATAAAACGTGTTACCAGTACTAATAAAGTAAAATTGATTAACCCGTCATTTTGACGGGTGCTGGTCTTGTAAGCTAGATAGGTGGTATAACTCCATTTCTATGGGAAAATATCAAATTATATTTTAAGACAATACACACCATACAAAATGAATAAAATTCAGGAAATTTTGGCAAAAGAAAAAAAGGTTAGGCTACATGATTTAGTTCGTAGAGTTTACCTGCAGAAATGAAGGGTGTTAACTGAATTGGTATTCCAATTGAATTTAAGGATATGTATATAAATAGCTTCCTTTGTTACAAATGATTACAGATTTCTTTGTAGAAATATACTCGGTAGTTCATTGAAAATGTTGAGGAACAGGTTGAGATCTCATCAAGCCTCAACAAGGGACTTCTATATCTCATCATGGGAGTTGTGACAAGTATTTTTTTTCTCTCTTGTCCTCTTAGTTCTTTTCATGAATTGGGGAAAGTTGTCTTGCTTTCACTGTTTCATATCTGTTCTTAGAGGTAACATGCTGAGGCCTGCAATTAATCAGATTTATTTTTTCTTGTCATTTTTCTGAGTCCAAGTGACAAGTAATAGATCATGTATCTTTCTGGTGAAAAAGGTATTTTGTCAGCTAAACCAGATTTTTCAGAAAAACTGTATTTATTGTACTTCCAGGGTTTCCCACAAAACGTGCAAGGAATGCTCTGATGAAGTGGATGAAGAACGAAGCAACAAGTTGAAGGACTACATAAATAAATATTTTAGGGAGGAAATACAAGTGGATTTGCCCCCTGCTGTAAGTAGCAAAAGCAAATATTTGAGACACAAACTGCTTTTTGTGCTCAGTTGGACCTCAGTATTGAATTTCCATCAATCAAGTAACAAAAAATTATCTTATTTCTCATTCTGCCTTTGCTCAAGTGTCAATAGTACTTTCCATTTAGCATGTCGCATTGAAAAGCTGTGATGGGCATAAATAATTCCTTGATTTTAGTCAAATGGTTCATTCACTTTCTCAAAGATCAGCTGCTTTTAAGTATCTACTTGGTAGATTGCCCTGTGAACACCATATGCTTAGCTCTAGCAGTCATTACAATGTATGGCTTTCATATTTTCCTCTATTTTCGTTTCCTAAGTGGTTTTGTAAAGCTTTCGTGATTGAAGTTGCTGAAGAGGAATAAATTGTTTTCAGGAAAATCTTTCTAATGAAGGACTGGTGCGGGATGACATACGTCAACTTGTTTGCAGTTTTCGTGACCAGAGCTTCACTGGGCGAGCGGTGGCAAGAATACTTCATGGGATATCAAGCCCCTGCTTTCCTGCGTATGTATGGGGTAGAACTCGTTTTTGGCGACTTCACCTGCCATCAGATTTTAGAACCATCTGCAAAGTGGCTACAGATGAAATACTCAAATTGAGATGAGCATTCACTGTGTGTGATTACCAAAAAGTCAAAAATTGCCATCTTAGTGAAATTTTATGTTTTTATGTTATAAATTTTATTTTTGTGAATCTTAAATATGTTTTATCGATTCACATATTGTAATGTGATATATTTTATTGCAATATTTTTTAAAGTGTTCATCTCCTTTGATCGATTATCAGTAAAGACATCTTATCCTAATCAGGACTGCTCTTACTTTGTTTTTACGGTATTATTCCTCGTGGTAATTTTGAATTTCTATACTAATGACTTGAAGCATTTGACAAATTGCTGAACCTTGATCATCATAGGTATACAGTGGAACCTCGATTTATCCTTTTTCAGGGGGATGGATGAAAAAAACGATGAATGCGGGAAAACGATCAATGCGGGATTGTTTGTCCGGGTTGCCTATGTCCCAGGAAACGCTGGATTTTTGCGAATTATGACATTCAATAGTCGATTCAAAAAAGATTTTAGCTGATTACAGGAATATTATTCCTTTATCGAAACACTTAGGTCATATTGTTGATTCGGATTATATCTCTTTCAAATATCCTGAAGGAAAACGCCGCCTTGCTAAAAAAATGTTTCACTCCACTCGGAATTTTCACTGCTATTATGCATTTCTGTTCGACGTAAAAAATTCTTATCCATCAAATGCCATTTCAAGTACACGTATTTACGAGAGAAATGTGCGTGTTATGCCTCAAACAACTGATTTCGCCGTCGCAGTGATTGGCTATAGGATGTATCAAGAAGGCCAAAAATAGTTTATTATTTGAAACGTTCCTTTCTTGCAATTAAATTTTTAATATGATTGAGGCAATGTGGCGTTAATCGTCAGCGGCACGCCCACCTGATCCTCGGCTTCATCCCACTTCTTGTTTTCACCAAGGATCTCGCTCTACCCCCACCCCTGCCGTCATGTACTAGGGGACATAACGAGGCGTGCTGTAATATTCTCGCATTTCTAGCCCGGATTTTCTTTGTCTTCAATTATTTTCAGTCTATCCTTTTAAGTTCTCACTTGTGTCTTCGGAATGGCCATGGTCCGAAGACGAAAAAGAATAAAACTAATAAAAATGAAACCGGACTCTATTGAACCCACACGGAAAACACTCGCCGGTTTTAAGTCAACCCACCCTGGAAAGTACGGAACCACTCGTACGAGGTGAAGTTCGGCACTAATGCTATCGCGTACGGCGTAAGCAGAGGGTGAAGCATGACCATATGACTGCGCAATTAAATTTTTTATCCTATAGAGAAGGCAACTTACCCACTCATTTCTAACAATAAGTAGCGTAGCTCTAGATGAGCAGATGAATTCAGATTGCTAGTAGGGAGAAACAAAATATCCTGAGAAGACAACGCTTCGTTAGCACCTCAGACAGGTGAGACTTGTAGCATAACTCGTAAATTGTAACCAGACGCCCTGTTTTCGAAAAAAAAATCCGCTTCAACTGCCGTGAAGCTCACTATCAGCTGCGAGGATATCGATATTCGACAGAAATCACCATCTTATTATACCAACTATTTTCTTGCTTAAAATGGTTAATTAACGTTAGAAATACGTCGTGTTTGGTATCATTCTTTTTTGAATTACGTGCACATCACTAATATCTCAATATAATAGAAGTATAATACCAATTGCCGAAACTCATTTTTACACACCTTTTGGGCTAATAGGTGATTCATGCAGCAGTTGACATCCAGAGGTGGGGATCCTAAAAGCAGGTCAGCTAAAAAAAAGTCAGCCGTCGAGAAAGGGGGAAGCGTGAATAAGGTTTCTTTTGTTCTCGAGTAACTTGATATTTTCTTTCGAAGCTAAGGTCTTCGTAATACGATCCCTGCTCGAGCTGGGATCTTTTTTTTATTTCGGAGAAGAGGAAAGCTTCAGACGGGGAGAGGCGAGTGCTGAATGGAGGGGGATACCG